>NW_026968476.1:0-91000 GCF_028390025.1 Pseudophryne corroboree | reverse complement strand
ATTAGAGATTTAAGTGAATAAGCTACAGTGTCCAAGGTACTAAACATAATATATTCTATGGGATGTCATAAGCAAGTCATTAGAATACTTTCCTACTAAATTTATAAGACATAAGCATTCAAAATTTGAGTAAACAAAGAGAAAATAAAGCTATCTATTGGGTTTCACTAAAAAGTCCATTGGAAGACTTGACTATTGTTGTTAAAAGACATAGGTATTCATATTATAGAGCCACAAACCACACTAGTAAAATAAAAACATGATAACATGGGATTCAAACAAATGACAGTCTTAATTTCATAGTGCAAACCCAACACCTTACTAACTGTGCTAACTAGACTGTGCATACCAGACACACAATTTATCAGAGATTTAAGTGAATAAGCTACAGTGTCCAAGGTACTAAACATAATATATTCTATGGGGTGTCATAAGCAAGTCATTAGAATACTTTCCTACTAAATTTATAAGACATAAGCATTCAATATTTTAGTAAACAGAGAGAAAATAAAGCTATCTATTGGGTTTCACTAAAAAGTCCATTGGAAGACTTGACTATTGTTGTTAAAAGACATAGGCATTCATATTATAGAGCCACAAACCACACTAGTAAAATAAAAACGTGATAACATGGAATTCGAACCAATGACAGTCTTAATTTGATAGTGCAAACCGAACACCTTACTAACTGTGCTAACCAGACTGTGCATACCAGGCACACAATTTATCAGAGATTTAAGTGAATAAGCTACAGTGTCCAAGGTACTAAACATAATATATTCTATGGGGTGTCATAAGCAAGTCATTAGAATACTTTCCAACTAAATTTATAAGACATAAGCATTCAATATTTGAGTAAACAAAGAGAAAATAAAGCTATCTATTGGGTTTCACTAAAAAGTCCATTGGAAGACTTGACTATTGTTGTTAAAAGACATAGGTATTCATATTATAGAGCAACAAATCACACTACTAAAATAAAAACATGATAACATGGGATTCGAACCAATGACAGTCTTAATTTCATAGTGCAAACCCAACACCTTACTAACTGGGCTAACCAGACTGTGCATACCAGACACGCATTTTATCAGAGATTTAAGTGAATAAGCTACAGTGTCCAAGGTACTAAACATAATATATTCTATGGGGTGTCATAAGCAAGTCATTAGAATACTTTCCTACTACATTTATAAGACATAAGCATTCAATATTTGAGTAAACAAAGAGAAAAAAAAGCTATCTATTGGTTTTCACTAAAAAGTCAATTGGAAGACTTGACTATTGTGGTTAAAAGACAAAGGCATTCATATTATAGAGCCACAAACAACACTAGTAAAATAAAAACATGATAACATGGGATTCAAACAAATGACAGTCTTAATTTGATAGTGCAAATCCAACACCTTACTAACTGTGCTAACCAGACTGTGCATACCAGATGCGCAATTTATCAGAGATTTAAGTGAATAAGCTACAGTGTCCAAGGTACTAAACATAATATATTCTATGGGGTGTCATAAGCAAGTCATTAGAATACTTTCCTACTAAATTTATAAGACATAAGCATTCAATATTTGAGTAAACAAAGAGAAACAAAAGCTATCTATTGGTTTTCACTAAAAAGTCAATTGGAAGACTTGACTATTGTTGTTAAAAGACATAGGCATTCATATTAAAGAGCAACAAATCAAACTAGTAAAATAAAAACATGATAACATGGGATTCGAACCAAAGACAGTCTTTACTTTCATAGTGCAAATCCAACACCTTACTAACTGTGCTAACTAGACTGTGCATAGCAGAAATGCAATTTATCAGAGATTTAGGTGAATAAGCTACAGTGTCCAAGGTACTAAACATAATATATTCTATGGGGTGTCATAAGCAAGTCATTAGAATACTTTCCTACTAAATTTATAAGACATAAGCATTCAATATTTTAGTAAACAAAGAGAAACAAAAGCTATCTATTGGTTTTCACTAAAAAGTCAATTGGAAGACTTGACTATTGTTGTTAAAAGACATAGGCATTCATATTAAAGAGCAACAAATCAAACTAGTAAAATAAAAACATGATAACATGGGATTCGAAACAAAGACAGTCTTTACTTTCATAGTGCAAATCCAACACCTTACTAACTGTGCTAACTAGACTGTGCATAGCAGACATGCAATTTATCAGAGATTTAGGTGAATAAGCTACAGTGTCCAAGGTACTAAACATAATATATTCTATGGGGTGTCATAAGCAAGTCATTAGAATACTTTCCTACTAAATTTATAAGACATAAGCATTCAATATTTTAGTAAACAAAGAGAAAAAAAAGCTATCTATTGGGTTTCACTAAAAAGTCCATTGGAAAACTTGACTATTGTTGTTAAAAGACATAGGCATTCATATTATAGAGCCACAAACCACACTAGTAAAATAAAAACATAATAGCATGGGATTTGAACCAATGACAGTCTTAGTTTGATAGTGCAAACCCTACACCTTACTAACTGTGCTAACCAGGACTGCGCATACCAGACACACAATTTATTAGAGATTTAAGTGAATAAGCTACAGTGTCCAAGGTACTAAACATAATATATTCTATGGGATGTCATAAGCAAGTCATTAGAATACTTTCCTACTAAATTTATAAGACATAAGCATTCAAAATTTGAGTAAACAAAGAGAAAATAAAGCTATCTATTGGGTTTCACTAAAAAGTCCATTGGAAGACTTGACTATTGTTGTTAAAAGACATAGGTATTCATATTATAGAGCCACAAACCACACTAGTAAAATAAAAACATGATAACATGGGATTCAAACAAATGACAGTCTTAATTTCATAGTGCAAACCCAAAACCTTACTAACTGTGCTAACTAGACTGTGCATACCAGACACACAATTTATCAGAGATTTAAGTGAATAAGCTACAGTGTCCAAGGTACTAAACATAATATATTCTATGGGGTGTCATAAGCAAGTCATTAGAATACTTTCCTACTAAATTTATAAGACATAAGCATTCAATATTTTAGTAAACAGAGAGAAAATAAAGCTATCTATTGGGTTTCACTAAAAAGTCCATTGGAAGACTTGACTATTGTTGTTAAAAGACATAGGCATTCATATTATAGAGCCACAAACCACACTAGTAAAATAAAAACGTGATAACATGGAATTCGAACCAATGACAGTCTTAATTTGATAGTGCAAACCGAACACCTTACTAACTGTGCTAACCAGACTGTGCATACCAGGCACACAATTTATCAGAGATTTAAGTGAATAAGCTACAGTGTCCAAGGTACTAAACATAATATATTCTATGGGGTGTCATAAGCAAGTCATTAGAATACTTTCCAACTAAATTTATAAGACATAAGCATTCAAAATTTGAGTAAACAAAGAGAAAATAAAGCTATCTATTGGGTTTCACTAAAAAGTCCATTGGAAGACTTGACTATTGTTGTTAAAAGACATAGGTATTCATATTATAGAGCAACAAATCACACTACTAAAATAAAAACATGATAACATGGGATTCGAACCAATGACAGTCTTAATTTCATAGTGCAAACCCAACACCTTACTAACTGGGCTAACCAGACTGTGCATACCAGACACACATTTTATCAGAGATTTAAGTGAATAAGCTACAGTGTCCAAGGTACTAAACATAATATATTCTATGGGGTGTCATAAGCAAGTCATTAGAATACTTTCCTACTACATTTATAAGACATAAGCATTCAATATTTGAGTAAACAAAGAGAAAAAAAAGCTATCTATTGGTTTTCACTAAAAAGTCAATTGGAAGACTTGACTATTGTGGTTAAAAGACAAAGGCATTCATATTATAGAGCCACAAACAACACTAGTAAAATAAAAACATGATAACATGGGATTCAAACAAATGACAGTCTAAATTTGATAGTGCAAATCCAACACCTTACTAACTGTGCTAACCAGACTGTGCATACCAGATGCGCAATTTATCAGAGATTTAAGTGAATAAGCTACAGTGTCCAAGGTACTAAACATAATATATTCTATGGGGTGTCATAAGCAAGTCATTAGAATACTTTCCTACTAAATTTATAAGACATAAGCATTCAATATTTGAGTAAACAAAGAGAAACAAAAGCTATCTATTGGTTTTCACTAAAAAGTCAATTGGAAGACTTGACTATTGTTGTTAAAAGACATAGGCATTCATATTAAAGAGCAACAAATCAAACTAGTAAAATAAAAACATGATAACATGGGATTCGAACCAAAGACAGTCTTTACTTTCATAGTGCAAATCCAACACCTTACTAACTGTGCTAACTAGACTGTGCATAGCAGAAATGCAATTTATCAGAGATTTAGGTGAATAAGCTACAGTGTCCAAGGTACTAAACATAATATATTCTATGGGGTGTCATAAGCAAGTCATTAGAATACTTTCCTACTAAATTTATAAGACATAAGCATTCAATATTTTAGTAAACAAAGAGAAACAAAAGCTATCTATTGGTTTTCACTAAAAAGTCAATTGGAAGACTTGACTATTGTTGTTAAAAGACATAGGCATTCATATTAAAGAGCAACAAATCAAACTAGTAAAATAAAAACATGATAACATGGGATTCGAAACAAAGACAGTCTTTACTTTCATAGTGCAAATCCAACACCTTACTAACTGTGCTAACTAGACTGTGCATAGCAGACATGCAATTTATCAGAGATTTAGGTGAATAAGCTACAGTGTCCAAGGTACTAAACATAATATATTCTATGGGGTGTCATAAGCAAGTCATTAGAATACTTTCCTACTAAATTTATAAGACATAAGCATTCAATATTTGAGTAAACAAAGAGAAAAAAAAGCTATCTATTGGGTTTCACTAAAAAGTCCATTGGAAGACTTGACTATTGTTGTTAAAAGACATAGGCATTCATATTATAGAGCCACAAACCACACTAGTAAAATAAAAACATGATAACATGGGATTCGAACAAATGACAGTCTTTAAATTTCATAGTGCAAACCCAACACCTTACTAACTGTGCTAACTAGACTGTGCATAACAGACATGCAATTTATCAGAGATTTAAATGAATAAGCTACAGTGTCCAAGGTACTAAACATAATATATTCTATGGGGTGTCATAAGCAAGTCATTAGAATACTTTCCTACTAAATTTATAAGACATAAGCATTCAATATTTTAGTAAACAAAGAGAAAATAAAGCTATCTATTGGTTTTCACTAAAAAGTCAATTGGAAGACTTGACTATTGTGGTCAAAAGACAAAGGCATTCATATTATAGAGCCACAAACAACACTAGTAAAATAAAAACATGATACCATGGGATTCAAACCATTGACAGTCTTAATTTGATAGTGCAAACCCAACACTTTACTAACTGTGCTAACCAGACTGTGCATACCAGGTGCGCAATTTATCAGAGATTTAAGTGAATAAGCTACAGTGTCCAAGGTACTAAACATAATATATTCTATGGGGTGTCATAAGCAAGTCATTAGAATACTTTCCTACTAAATTTATAAGACATAAGCATTCAATATTTAGTAAGCAAAGAAAAAATAAAGCTATCTATTGGGTTTCACTAAAAAGTCCATTGGAAGACTTGACTATTGTTGTTAAAAGACATAGGCATTCATATTATAGAGCCACAAACCACACTAGTAAAATAAAAACATGATAACATGGGATTCGAACCAATGACAGTCTTAATTTCATAGTGCAAACCCAACACCTTACTAACTGTGCTAACCAGACTGTGCATACCAGATGTGCAATTTATCAGAGATTTAAGTGAATAAGCTACAGTGTCCAAGGTACTAAACATAATATATTCTATGGGGTGTCATAAGCAAGTCATTAGAATACTTTCCTACTAAATTTATAAGACATAAGCATTCAATATTTTAGTTAACAAAGAGAAAATAAAGCTATCTATTGGGTTTCACTAAAAAGTCCATTGGAAGACTTGACTATTGTTGTTAAAAGACATAGGCATTCATATTATAGAGCCACAAACCACACTAGTAAAATAAAAACATAATAGCATGGGATTTGAACCAATGACAGTCTTAGTTTGATAGTGCAAACCCAACACCTTACTAACTGTGCTAACCAGGTCTGCGCATACCAGACACACAATTTATTAGAGATTTAAGTGAATAAGCTACAGTGTCCAAGGTACTAAACATAATATATTCTATGGGATGTCATAAGCAAGTCATTAGAATACTTTCCTACTAAATTTATAAGCCATAAGCATTCAAAATTTGAGTAAACAAAGAGAAAATAAAGCTATCTATTGGGTTTCACTAAAAAGTCCATTGGAAGACTTGACTATTGTT
This sequence comes from Pseudophryne corroboree, assembly GCF_028390025.1. Lineage (NCBI taxonomy): Eukaryota > Metazoa > Chordata > Amphibia > Anura > Myobatrachidae > Pseudophryne > Pseudophryne corroboree. The sequence continues at coordinate 84,622 of NW_026968476.1, read as the reverse complement.
GTTAAAAGACATAGGTATTCATATTATAGAGCAACAAATCACACTAGTAAAATAAAAACATGATAACATGGGATTCGAACCAATGACAGTCTTAATTTCATAGTGCACACCCAACACCTTACTAACTGTGCTAACCAGACTGTGCATACCAGGCACACAATTTATCAGAGATTTAAGTGAATAAGCTACAGTGTCCAAGGTACTAAACATAATATATTCTATGGGGTGTCATAAGCAAGTCATTAGAATACTTTCCTACTAAATTTATAAGACATAAGCATTCAATATTTGAGTAAACAAAGAGAAAAAAAAGCTATCTATTGGGTTTCACTAAAAAGTCCATTGGAAGACTTGACTATTGTTGTTAAAAGACATAGGCATTCATATTATAGAGCCACAAACCACACTAGTAAAATAAAAACATGATAACATGGGATTCGAACAAATGACAGTCTTTAAATTTCATAGTGCAAACCCAACACCTTACTAACTGTGCTAACTAGACTGTGCATAACAGACATGCAATTTATCAGAGATTTAAATGAATAAGCTACAGTGTCCAAGGTACTAAACATAATATATTCTATGGGGTGTCATAAGCAAGTCATTAGAATACTTTCCTACTAAATTTATAAGACATAAGCATTCAATATTTTAGTAAACAAAGAGAAAAAAAAGCTATCTATTGGTTTTCACTAAAAAGTCAATTGGAAGACTTGACTATTGTGGTCAAAAGACAAAGGCATTCATATTATAGAGCCACAAACAACACTAGTAAAATAAAAACATGATAACTTGGGATTCAAACCATTGACAGTCTTAATTTGATAGTGCAAACCCAACACTTTACTAACTGTGCTAACCAGACTGTGCATACCAGGTGCGCAATTTATCAGAGATTTAAGTGAATAAGCTACAGTGTCCAAGGTACTAAACATAATATATTCTATGGGGTGTCATAAGCAAGTCATTAGAATACTTTCCTACTAAATTTATAAGACATAAGCATTCAATATTTTAGTAAGCAAAGAAAAAATAAAGCTATCTATTGGGTTTCACTAAAAAGTCCATTGGAAGACTTGACTATTGTTGTTAAAAGACATAGGCATTCATATTATAGAGCCACAAACCACACTAGTAAAATAAAAAGGTGATAACATGGAATTCGAACCAATGACAGTCTTAATTTCATAGTACAAACACAACACCTTACTAACTGTGCTAACCAGACTGTGCATACCAGGCACTCAATTTATCAGAGATTTAAGTGAATAAGCTACAGTGTCCAAGGTACTAAACATAATATATTCTATGGGGTGTCATAAGCAAGTCATTAGAATACTTTCCTACTAAATTTATAAGACATAAGCATTCAAAATTTGAGTAAACAAAGAGTAAATAAAGCTATCTATTGGGTTTCACTAAAAAGTCCATTGGAAGACTTGACTATTGTTGTTAAAAGACATAGGTATTCATATTATAGAGCAACAAATCACACTAGTAAAATAAAAACATGATAACATGGGATTCGAACCAATGACAGTCTTAATTTCATAGTGCACACCCAACACCTTACTAACTGTGCTAACCAGACTGTGCATACCAGGCACACAATTTATCAGAGATTTAAGTGAATAAGCTACAGTGTCCAAGGTACTAAACATAATATATTCTATGGGGTGTCATAAGCAAGTCATTAGAATACTTTCCTACTAAATTTACAAGACATAAGCATTCAATATTTGAGTAAACAAAGAGAAAAAAAAGCTATCTATTGGGTTTCACTAAAAAGTCCATTGGAAGACTTGACTATTGTTGTTAAAAGACATAGGCATTCATATTATAGAGCCACAAACCACACTAGTAAAATAAAAACATGATAACATGGGATTCGAACAAATGACAGTCTTTAAATTTCATAGTGCAAACCCAACACCTTACTAACTGTGCTAACTAGACTGTGCATAACAGACATGCAATTTATCAGAGATTTAAATGAATAAGCTACAGTGTCCAAGGTACTAAACATAATATATTCTATGGGGTGTCATAAGCAAGTCATTAGAATACTTTCCTACTAAATTTATAAGACATAAGCATTCAATATTTTAGTAAACAAAGAGAAAATAAAGCTATCTATTGGGTTTCACTAAAAAGTCCATTGGAAGACTTGACTATTGTTGTTAAAAGACATAGGCATTCATATTATAGAGCCACAAACCACACTAGTAAAATAAAAAGGTGATAACATGGAATTCGAACCAATGACAGTCTTAATTTGATAGTGCAAACCCAACACCTTACTAACTGTGCTAACCAGACTGTGCATACCAGGCACTCAATTTATCAGAGATTTAAGTGAATAAGCTACAGTGTCCAAGGTACTAAACATAATATATTCTAAGGGGTGTCATAAGCAAGTCATTAGAATACTTTCCTACTAAATTTATAAGACAAAAGCATTCAAAATTTGAGTAAACAAAGAGAAAATAAAGCTATCTATTGGGTTTCACTAAAAAGTCCATTGGAAGACTTGACTATTGTTGTTAAAAGACATAGGTATTCATATTATAGAGCAACAAATCACACTAGTAAAATAAAAACATGATAACATGGGATTTGAACCAATGACAGTCTTTTTTTCATAGTGCAAACCCAACACCTTACTAACTGGGCTAACCCCACTGTGCATACCAGACACACAATTTATCAGAGATTTAAGTGAATAAGCTACAGTGTCCAAGGTACTAAACATAATATATTCTATGGGGTGTCATAAGCAAGTCATTAGAATACTTTCCTACTAAATTTATAAGACATAAGCATTCAATATTTTAGTAAACAAAGAGAAAATAAAGCTATCTATTGGGTTTCACTAAAAAGTCCATTGGAAGACTTGACTATTGTGGTTAAAAGACAAAGGCATTCATATTATAGAGCCACAAACAACACTAGTAAAATAAAAACATGATAACATGGGATTCAAACCAATGACAGTCTTAATTTGATAGTGCAAACCCAACACTTTGCTAACTGTGCTAACCAGACTGTGCATACCAGGTGCGCAATTTATCAGAGATTTAAGTGAATAAGCTACAGTGTCCAAGGTACTAAACATAATATATTCTATGGGGTGTCATAAGCAAGTCATTAGAATACTTTCCTACTAAATTTATAAGACATAAGCATTCAATATTTTAGTAAACAAAGAAAAAATAAAGCTATCTATTGGGTTTCACTAAAAAGTCCATTGGAAGACTTGACTATTGTTGTTAAAAGACATAGGCATTCATATTATAGAGCCACAAACCACACTAGTAAAATAAAAACATGATAACATGGGATTCGAACCAATGACAGTCTTAATTTCATAGTACAAACCCAACACCTTACTAACTGTGCTAACCAGACTGTGCATACCATGCACTCAATTTATCAGAGATTTAAGTGAATAAGCTACAGTGTCCAAGGTACTAAACATAATATATTCTATGGGGTGTCATAAGCAAGTCATTAGAATACTTTCCTACTAAATTTATAAGACATAAGCATTCAAAATTTGAGTAAACAAAGAGTAAATAAAGCTATCTATTGGGTTTCACTAAAAAGTCCATTGGAAGACTTGACTATTGTTGTTAAAAGACATAGGTATTCATATTATAGAGCAACAAATCACACTAGTAAAATAAAAACATGATAACATGGGATTCGAACCAATGACAGTCTTAATTTCATAGTGCACACCCAACACCTTACTAACTGTGCTAACCAGACTGTGCATACCAGGCACACAATTTATCAGAGATTTAAGTGAATAAGCTACAGTGTCCAAGGTACTAAACATAATATATTCTATGGGGTGTCATAAGCAAGTCATTAGAATACTTTCCTACTAAATTTACAAGACATAAGCATTCAATATTTGAGTAAACAAAGAGAAAAAAAAGCTATCTATTGGGTTTCACTAAAAAGTCCATTGGAAGACTTGACTATTGTTGTTAAAAAAAAATAGGCATTCATATTATAGAGCCACAAACCACACTAGTAAAATAAAAACATGATAACATGGGATTCGAACAAATGACAGTCTTTAAATTTCATAGTGCAAACCCAACACCTTACTAACTGTGCTAACTAGACTGTGCATAACAGACATGCAATTTATCAGAGATTTAAATGAATAAGCTACAGTGTCCAAGGTACTAAACATAATATATTCTATGGGGTGTCATAAGCAAGTCATTAGAATACTTTCCTACTAAATTTATAAGACATAAGCATTCAATATTTTAGTAAACAAAGAGAAAATAAAGCTATCTATTGGGTTTCACTAAAAAGTCCATTGGAAGACTTGACTATTGTTGTTAAAAGACATAGGCATTCATATTATAGAGCCACAAACCACACTAGTAAAATAAAAAGGTGATAACATGGAATTCGAACCAATGACAGTCTTAATTTGATAGTGCAAACCCAACACCTTACTAACTGTGCTAACCAGACTGTGCATACCAGGCACTCAATTTATCAGAGATTTAAGTGAATAAGCTACAGTGTCCAAGGTACTAAACATAATATATTCTAAGGGGTGTCATAAGCAAGTCATTAGAATACTTTCCTACTAAATTTATAAGACAAAAGCATTCAAAATTTGAGTAAACAAAGAGAAAATAAAGCTATCTATTGGGTTTCACTAAAAAGTCCATTGGAAGACTTGACTATTGTTGTTAAAAGACATAGGTATTCATATTATAGAGCAACAAATCACACTAGTAAAATAAAAACATGATAACATGGGATTTGAACCAATGACAGTCTTTTTTTCATAGTGCAAACCCAACACCTTACTAACTGGGCTAACCCCACTGTGCATACCAGACACACAATTTATCAGAGATTTAAGTGAATAAGCTACAGTGTCCAAGGTACTAAACATAATATATTCTATGGGGTGTCATAAGCAAGTCATTAGAATACTTTCCTACTAAATTTATAAGACATAAGCATTCAATATTTTAGTAAACAAAGAGAAAATAAAGCTATCTATTGGGTTTCACTAAAAAGTCCATTGGAAGACTTGACTATTGTGGTCAAAAGACAAAGGCATTCATATTATAGAGCCACAAACAACACTAGTAAAATAAAAACATGATAACATGGGATTCAAACCAATGACAGTCTTAATTTGATAGTGCAAACCCAACACTTTACTAACTGTGCTAACCAGACTGTGCATACCAGGTGCGCAATTTATCAGAGATTTAAGTGAATAAGCTACAGTGTCCAAGGTACTAAACATAATATATTCTATGGGGTGTCATAAGCAAGTCATTAGAATACTTTCCTACTAAATTTATAAGACATAAGCATTCAATATTTTAGTAAACAAAGAAAAAATAAAGCTATCTATTGGGTTTCACTAAAAAGTCCATTGGAAGACTTGACTATTGTTGTTAAAAGACATAGGCATTCATATTATAGAGCCACAAACCACACTAGTAAAATAAAAACATGATAACATGGGATTCGAACCAATGACAGTCTTAATTTCATAGTGCAAACCCAACACCTTACTAACTGTGCTAACCAGACTGTGCATACCAGATGTGCAATTTATCAGAGATTTAAGTGAATAAGCTACAGTGTCCAAGGTACTAAACATAATATATTCTATGGGGTGTCATAAGCAAGTCATTAGAATACTTTCCTACTAAATTTATAAGACATAAGCATTCAATATTTTAGTAAACAAAGAGAAAATAAAGCTATCTATTGGGTTTCACTAAAAAGTCCATTGGAAGACTTGACTATTGTTGTTAAAAGACATAGGCATTCATATTATAGAGCCACAAACCACACTAGTAAAATAAAAACGTGATAACATGGAATTTGAACCAATGACAGTCTTAATTTGATAGTGCAAACCCAACACCTTACTAACTGTGCTAACCAGACTGTGCATACCAGGCACTCAATTTATCAGAGATTTAAGTGAATAAGCTACAGTGTCCAAGGTACTAAACATAATATATTCTAAGGGGTGTCATAAGCAAGTCATTAGAATACTTTCCTACTAAATTTATAAGACAAAAGCATTCAAAATTTGAGTAAACAAAGAGAAAATAAAGCTATCTATTGGGTTTCACTAAAAAGTCCATTGGAAGACTTGACTATTGTTGTTAAAAGACATAGGTATTCATATTATAGAGCAACAAATCACACTAGTAAAATAAAAACATGATAACATGGGATTTGAACCAATGACAGTCTTTTTTTCATAGTGCAAACCCAACACCTTACTAACTGGGCTAACCCCACTGTGCATACCAGACACACAATTTATCAGAGATTTAAGTGAATAAGCTACCGTGTCCAAGGTACTAAACATAATATATTCTATGGGGTGTCATAAGCAAGTCATTAGAATACTTTCCTACTAAATTTATAAGACATAAGCATTCAATATTTTAGTAAACAAAGAGAAAATAAAGCTATCTATTGGGTTTCACTAAAAAGTCCATTGGAAGACTTGACTATTGTGGTCAAAAGACAAAGGCATTCATATTATAGAGCCACAAACAACACTAGTAAAATAAAAACATGATAACATGGGATTCAAACCAATGACAGTCTTAATTTGATAGTGCAAACCCAACACTTTACTAACTGTGCTAACCAGACTGTGCATACCAGGTGCGCAATTTATCAGAGATTTAAGTGAATAAGCTACAGTGTCCAAGGTACTAAACATAATATATTCTATGGGGTGTCATAAGCAAGTCATTAGAATACTTTCCTACTAAATTTATAAGACATAAGCATTCAATATTTTAGTAAACAAAGAGAAAATAAAGCTATCTATTGGGTTTCACTAAAAAGTCCATTGGAAGACTTGACTATTGTTGTTAAAAGACATAGGCATTCATATTATAGAGCCACAAACCACACTAGTAAAATAAAAACATAATAGCATGGGATTTGAACCAATGACAGTCTTAGTTTGATAGTGCAAACCCAACACCTTACTAACTGTGCTAACCAGGTCTGCGCATACCAGACACACAATTTATTAGAGATTTAAGTGAATAAGCTACAGTGTCCAAGGTACTAAACATAATATATTCTATGGGATGTCATAAGCAAGTCATTAGAATACTTTCCTACAAAATTTATAAGACATAAGCATTCAAAATTTGAGTAAACAAAGAGAAAATAAAGCTATCTATTGGGTTTCACTAAAAAGTCCATTGAAAGACTTGGCTATTGTTGTTAAAAGACATAGGTATTCATATTATAGAGCAACAAATCACACTAGTAAAATAAAAACATGATAACATGGGATTTGAACCAATAACAGTCTTAATTTCATAGTGCAAACCCAACACCTTACTAACTGGGCTAACCAGACTGTGCATACCAGACACACAATTTATCAGAGATTTAAGTGAATAAGCTACAGTGTCCAAGGTACTAAACATAATATATTCTATGGGGTGTCATAAGCAAGTCATTAGAATACTTTCCTACTAAATTTATAAGACATAAGCATTCAATATTTTAGTAAACAAAGAAAAAATAAAGCTATCTATTGGGTTTCACTAAAAAGTCCATTGGAAGACTTGACTATTGTTGTTAAAAGACATAGGCATTCATATTATAGAGCCACAAACCACACTAGTAAAATAAAAACATGATAACATGGGATTCGAACCAATGACAGTCTTAATTTCATAGTGCAAACCCAACACCTTACTAACTGTGCTAACCAGACTGTGCATACCAGATGTGCAATTTATCAGAGATTTAAGTGAATAAGCTACAGTGTCCAAGGTACTAAACATAATATATTCTATGGGGTGTCATAAGCAAGTCATTAGAATACTTTCCTACTAAATTTATAAGACATAAGCATTCAATATTTTAGTAAACAAAGAGAAAATAAAGCTATCTATTGGGTTTCACTAAAAAGTCCATTGGAAGACTTGACTATTGTTGTTAAAAGACATAGGCATTCATATTATAGATCCACAAACCACACTAGTAAAATAAAAACGTGATAACATGGAATTCGAACCAATGACAGTCTTAATTTGATAGTGCAAACCCAACACCTTACTAACTGGGCTAACCAGACTGTGCATACCAGGCACTCAATTTATCAGAGATTTAAGTGAATTAGCTACAGTGTCCAAGGTACTAAACATAATATATTCTAAGGGGTGTCATAAGCAAGTCATTAGAATACTTTCCTACTAAATTTATAAGACAAAAGCATTCAAAATTTGAGTAAACAAAGAGAAAATAAAGCTATCTATTGGGTTTCACTAAAAAGTCCATTGGAAGACTTGACTATTGTTGTTAAAAGACATAGGTATTCATATTATAGAGCAACAAATCACACTAGTAAAATAAAAACATGATAACATGGGATTTGAACCAATGACAGTCTTTTTTTCATAGTGCAAACCCAACACCTTACTAACTGGGCTAACCCGACTGTGCATACCAAACACACAATTTATCAGAGATTTAAGTGAATAAGCTACAGTGTCCAAGGTACTAAACATAATATATTCTATGGGGTGTCATAAGCAAGTCATTAGAATACTTTCCTACTAAATTTATAAGACATAAGCATTCAATATTTTAGTAAACAAAGAGAAAATAAAGCTATCTATTGGGTTTCACTAAAAAGTCCATTGGAAGACTTGACTATTGTTGTTAAAAGACATAGGCATTCATATTATAGAGCCACAAACCACACTAGTAAAATAAAAACATAATAGCATGGGATTTGAACCAATGACAGTCTTAGTTTGATAGTGCAAACCCAACACCTTACTAACTGTGCTAACCAGGTCTGCGCATACCAGACACACAATTTATTAGAGATTTAAGTGAGTAAGCTACAGTGTCCAAGGTACTAAACATAATACATTCTATGGGATGTCATAAGCAAGTCATTAGAATACTTTCCTACTAAATTTATAAGACATAAGCATTCAAAATTTGAGTAAACAAAGAGAAAATAAAGCTATCTATTGGGTTTCACTAAAAAGTCCATTGGAAGACTTGACTATTGTTGTTAAAAGACATAGGTATTCATATTATAGAGCAACAAATCACACTAGTAAAATAAAAACATGATAACATGGGATTCGAACCAATGACAGTCTTAATTTCATAGTGCAAACCCAACACCTTACTAACTGTGCTAACCAGACTGTGCATACCAGGCACTCAATTTATCAGAGATTTAAGTGAATAAGCTACAGTGTCCAAGGTACTAAACATAATATATTCTAAGGGGTGTCATAAGCAAGTCATTAGAATACTTTCCTACTAAATTTATAAGACAAAAGCATTCAAAATTTGAGTAAACAAAGAGAAAATAAAGCTATCTATTGGGTTTCACTAAAAAGTCCATTGGAAGACTTGACTATTGTGGTTAAAAGACAAAGGCATTCATATTATAGAGCCACAAACAACACTAGTAAAATAAAAACATGATAACATGGGATTCAAACCAATGACAGTCTTAATTTGATAGTGCAAATCCAACACCTTACTAACTGTGCTAACCAGACTGTGCATACCAGATGCGCAATTTATCAGAGATTTAAGTGAATAAGCTACAGTGTCCAAGGTACTAAACATAATATATTCTATGGGGTGTCATAAGCAAGTCATTAGAATACTTTCCTACTAAATTTATAAGACATAAGCATTCAATATTTTAGTAAACAAAGAGAAAATAAAGCTATCTATTGGGTTTCACTAAAAAGTCCATTGGAAGACTTGACTATTGTTGTTAAAAGACATAGGCATTCATATTATAGAGCCACAAACCACACTAGTAAAATAAAAACATAATAGCATGGGATTTGAACCAATGACAGTCTTAGTTTGATAGTGCAAACCCAACACCTTACTAACTGTGCTAACCAGGTCTGCGCATACCAGACACACAATTAATTAGAGATTTAAATGAGTAAGCTACAGTGTCCAAGGTACTAAACATAATATATTCTATGGGATGTCATAAGCAAGTCATTAGAATACTTTCCTACTAAATTTATAAGACATAAGCATTCAAAATTTGAGTAAACAAAGAGAAAATAAAGCTATCTATTGGGTTTCACTAAAAAGTCCATTGGAAGACTTGACTATTGTTGTTAAAAGACATAGGTATTCATATTATAGAGCAACAAATCACACTAGTAAAATAAAAACATGATAACATGGGATTCGAACCAATGACAGTCTTAATTTCATAGTGCAAACCCAAGACCTTACTAACTGGGCTAACCAGACTGTGCATACCAGACACACAATTTATCAGAGATTTAAGTGAATAAGCTACAGTGTCCAAGGTACTAAACATAATATATTCTATGGGGTGTCATAAGCAAGTCATTAGAATACTTTCCTACTAAATTTATAAGACATAAGCATTCAATATTTGAGTAAACAAAGAGAAAAAAAAGCTATCTATTGGGTTTCACTAAAAAGTCCATTGGAAGACTTGACTATTGTTGTTAAAATATATAGGCATTCATATTATAGAGCCACAAACCACACTAGTAAAATCAAAACATGATAACATGGGATTCGAACCAATGACAGTCTTAATTTCATAGTGCAAACCCAACACCTTACTAACTGTGCTAACTAGACTGTGCATACCAGATGTGCAATTTATCAGAGATTTAAATGAATAAGCTACAGTGTCCAAGGTACTAAACATAATATATTCTATGGGGTGTCATAAGCAAGTCATTAGAATACTTTCCTACTAAATTTATAAGACATAAGCATTCAATATTTTAGTAAACAAAGAGAAAATAAAGCTATCTATTGGGTTTCACTAAAAAGTCAATTGGAAGACTTGACTATTGTTGTTAAAAGACATAGGCATTCATATTATAGAGCCACAAACCACACTAGTAAACTAAAAACATGATAACATGGGATTTGAACCAATGACAGTCTTAGTTTGATAGTGCAAACCCAACACCTTACTAACTGTGCTAACCAGTCTGTGCATACCAGACATAATTTATCAGAGATTTAAGTGAATAAACTACAGTGTCCAAGGTACTAAACATAATATATTCTATGGGATATCATAAGCAAGTCATTAGAATACTTTCCTACTAAATTTAAAAGACATAAGCATTTAATATTTTAGTAAACAAAGAGAAAATAAAGCTATCTATTGGGTTTCACTAAAAAGTCCATTGGAAGACTTGACTATTGTTGTTAAAAGACATAGGCATTCATATTATAGAGCCACAAACCACACTAGTAAAATAAAAACGTGATAACATAGAATTCGAATTAATGACAGTCTTAATTTGATAGTGGAAACCTAACACCTTACCAACTGGGCTAAGCAGACTGTGCATACCAGACACACAATTTATCAGAGATTTAAGTGAATAAGCTACAGTGTCCAAGGTACTAAACATAATATATTCTAAGGGGTGTCATAAGCAAGTCATTAGAATACTTTCCTACTAAATTTATAAGACAAAAGCATTCAAAATTTGAGTAAACAAAGAGAAAATAAAGCTATCTATTGGGTTTCACTAAAAAGTCCATTGGAAGACTTGACTATTATTGTTAAAAGACATAGGTATTCATATTATAGAGCAACAAATCAAACTAGTAAAATAAAAACATGATAACATGGGTTTCGAACCAATTACAGTCTTAATTTCATAGTGCAAACCCAACACCTTACTAACTGGGCTAACCAGACTGTGCATACCAGACACACAATTTATCAGAGATTTAGGTGAATAAGCTACAGTGTCCAAGGTACTAAACATAATATATTCTATGGGGTGTCATAAGCAAGTCATTAGAATACTTTCCTACTAAATTTATAAGACATAAGCATTCAATATTTGAGTAAATAAAGAGAAAAAAAAGCTATCTATTGGTTTTCACTAAAAAGTCAATTGTAAGACTTGACTATTGTGGTTAAAAGACAAAGGCATTCATATTATAGAGCCACAAACAACACTAGTAAAATAAAAACATGATAACATGGGATTCAAACCAATGACAGTCTTAATTTGATAGTGCAAACCCAACACCTTACTAACTGTGCTAACCAGACTGTGCATACCAGCTACGCAATTTATCAGAGATTTAAGTGAATAAGCTACAGTGTCCAAGGTACTAAACATAATATATTCTATGGGGTGTCATAAGCAAGTCATTAGAATACTTTCCTACTAAATTTATAAGACATAAGCATTCAATATTTGAGTAAACAAAGAGAAAATAAAGCTATCTATTGGGTTTCACTAAAAAGTCTATTGGAAGACTTGACTATTGTTGTTAAAAGACATAGGCATTCATATTAAAGAGCAACAAATCACACTAGTAAAATAAAAACATGATAACATGGGATTCGAAACAATGACAGTCTTAATTTCATAGTGCAAACCCAACACCTTACTAACTGGGCTAACCAGATTGTGCATACCAGACACAGAATTTATCAGAGATTTAAGTGAATAAGCTACAGTGTCCAAGGTACTAAACATAATATATTCTATGGGGTGTCATAAGCAAGTCATTCGAATACTTTCCTACTAAATTTATAAGACATAAGCATTCAATATTTGAGTAAACAAAGAGAAAAAAAAGCTATCTATTGGTTTTCACTAAAAAGTCAATTGGAAGACTTGACTATTGTGGTTAAAAGACATAGGCATTCATATTATAGAGCCACAAACAACACTAGTAAAATAAAAACATGATAACATGGGATTCAAACCAATGACAGTCTTAATTTGATAGTGCAAACCCAACACCTTACTAACTGTGCTAACCAGACTGTGCATACCAGATGCGCAATTTATCAGAGATTTAAGTGAATAAGCTACAGTGTCCAAGGTACTAAACATAATATATTCTATGGGGTGTCATAAGCAAGTCATTAGAATACTTTCCTACTAAATTTATAAGACATAAGCATTCAATATTTGAGTAAACAAAGAGAAAATAAAGCTATCTATTGGGTTTCACTAAAAAGTCCATTGGAAGACTTGACTATTGTTGTTAAAAGACATAGGCATTCATATTAAAGAGCAACAAATCACACTAGTAAAATAAAAACATGATAACATGGGATTCGAACCAATGACAGTCTTAATTTCATAGTGCAAACCCAACACCTTACTAACTGGGCTAACCAGACTGTGCATACCAGACACAGAATTTATCAGAGATTTAAGTGAATAAGCTACAGTGTCCAAGGTACTAAACATAATATATTCTATGGGGTGTCATAAGCAAGTCATTAGAATACTTTCCTACTAAATTTATAAGACATAAGCATTCAATATTTGAGTAAACAAAGAGAAAAAAAAGCTATCTATTGGTTTTCACTAAAAAGTCAATTGGAAGACTTGACTATTGTGGTTAAAAGACATAGGCATTCATATTATAGAGCCACAAACCACACTAGTAAAATAAAAACGTGATAACATGGTATTCGAACCAATGACAGTCTTAATTTGATAGTGCAAACCCAACACCTTACTAACTGTGCTAACCAGACTGTGCATACCAGGCACTCAATTTATCAGAGATTTAAGTGAATAAGCTACAGTGTCCAAGGTACTAAACATAATATATTCTAAGGGGTGTCATAAGCAAGTCATTAGAATACTTTCCTACTAAATTTATAAGACAAAAGCATTCAAAATTTGAGAAAATAAAGCTATCTATTGGGTTTCACTAAAAAGTGCATTGGAAGACTTGACTATTGTTGTTAAAAGACATAGGTATTCATATTATAGAGCAACAAATCACACTAGTAAAATAAAAACAAGATAACATGGGATTTGAACCAATGACAGTCTTTTTTTCATAGTGCAAACCCAACACTTTACTAACTGGGCTAACCCGACTGTGCATACCAGACCCACAATTTATCAGAGATTTAAGTGAATAAGCTACAGTGTCCAAGGTACTAAACATAATATATTCTATGGGGTGTCATAAGCAAGTCATTAGAATACTTTCCTACTAAATTTATAAGACATAAGCATTCAATATTTTAGTAAACAAAGAGAAAATAAAGCTATCTATTGGGTTTCACTAAAAAGTCCATTGGAAGACTTGACTATTGTTGTTAAAAGACATAGGCATTCATATTATAGAGCCACAAACCACACTAGTAAAATAAAAACATAATAGCATGGGATTTGAACCAATGACAATCTTAGTTTGATAGTGCAAACCCAACACCTTACTAACTGTGCTAACCAGGTCTGCGCATACCAGACACACAATTTATTAGAGATTTAAGTGAGTAAGCTACAGTGTCCAAGGTACTAAACATAATACATCCTATGGGATGTCATAAGCAAGTCATTAGAATACTTTCCTACTAAATTTATAAGACATAAGCATTCAAAATTTGAGAAAACAAAGAGAAAATAAAGCTATCTATTGGGTTTCACTAAAAAGTCCATTGGAAGACTTGACTATTGTTGTTAAAAGACATAGGTATTCATATCATAGAGCAACAAATCACACTAGTAAAATAAAAACATGATAACATGAGATTCGAACCAATGACAGTCTTAATTTCATAGTGCAAACCCAACACCTTACTAACTGTGCTAACCAGACTGTGCATACCAGGCACTCAATTTATCAGAGATTTTAGTGAATAAGCTACAGTGTCCAAGGTACTAAACATAATACATTCTAAGGGGTGTCATAAGCAAGTCATTAGAATACTTTCCTACTAAATTTATAAGACAAAAGCATTCAAAATTTGAGTAAACAAAGAGAAAATAAAGCTATCTATTGGGTTTCACTAAAAAGTCTATTGGAAGACTTGACTATTGTTGTTAAAAGACATAGGCATTCATATTAAAGAGCAACAAATCACACTAGTAAAATAAAAACATGATAACATGGGATTCGAAACAATGACAGTCTTAATTTGATAGTGCAAACCCAACACCTTACTAACTGTGCTAACCAGACTGTGCATACCAGATGCGCAATTTATCAGAGATTTAAGTGAATAAGCTACAGTGTCCAAGGTACTAAACATAATATATTCTATGGGGTGTCATAAGCAAGTCATTAGAATACTTTCCTACTAAATTTATAAGACATAAGCATTCAATATTTTAGTAAACAAAGAGAAAATAAAGCTATCTATTGGGTTTCACTAAAAAGTCCATTGGAAGACTTGACTATTGTTGTTAAAAGACATAGGCATTCATATTAAAGAGCAACAAATCACACTAGTAAAATAAAAACATGATAACATGGGATTCGAACCAATGACAGTCTTAATTTCATAGTGCAAACCCAACACCTTACTAACTGGGCTAACCAGACTGTGCATACCAGACACAGAATTTATCAGAGATTTAAGTGAATAAGCTACAGTGTCCAAGGTACTAAACATAATATATTCTATGGGGTGTCATAAGCAAGTCATTAGAATACTTTCCTACTAAATTTATAAGACATAAGCATTCAATATTTGAGTAAACAAAGAGAAAAAAAAGCTATCTATTGGTTTTCACTAAAAAGTCAATTGGAAGACTTGACTATTGTGGTTAAAAGACATAGGCATTCATATTATAGAGCCACAAACCACACTAGTAAAATAAAAACGTGATAACATGGTATTCGAACCAATGACAGTCTTAATTTGATAGTGCAAACCCAACACCTTACTAACTGTGCTAACCAGACTGTGCATACCAGGCACTCAATTTATCAGAGATTTAAGTGAATAAGCTACAGTGTCCAAGGTACTAAACATAATATATTCTAAGGGGTGTCATAAGCAAGTCATTAGAATACTTTCCTACTAAATTTATAAGACAAAAGCATTCAAAATTTGAGAAAATAAAGCTATCTATTGGGTTTCACTAAAAAGTGCATTGGAAGACTTGACTATTGTTGTTAAAAGACATAGGTATTCATATTATAGAGCAACAAATCACACTAGTAAAATAAAAACAAGATAACATGGGATTTGAACCAATGACAGTCTTTTTTTCATAGTGCAAACCCAACACTTTACTAACTGGGCTAACCCGACTGTGCATACCAGACCCACAATTTATCAGAGATTTAAGTGAATAAGCTACAGTGTCCAAGGTACTAAACATAATATATTCTATGGGGTGTCATAAGCAAGTCATTAGAATACTTTCCTACTAAATTTATAAGACATAAGCATTCAATATTTTAGTAAACAAAGAGAAAATAAAGCTATCTATTGGGTTTCACTAAAAAGTCCATTGGAAGACTTGACTATTGTTGTTAAAAGACATAGGCATTCATATTATAGAGCCACAAACCACACTAGTAAAATAAAAACATAATAGCATGGGATTTGAACCAATGACAATCTTAGTTTGATAGTGCAAACCCAACACCTTACTAACTGTGCTAACCAGGTCTGCGCATACCAGACACACAATTTATTAGAGATTTAAGTGAGTAAGCTACAGTGTCCAAGGTACTAAACATAATACATCCTATGGGATGTCATAAGCAAGTCATTAGAATACTTTCCTACTAAATTTATAAGACATAAGCATTCAAAATTTGAGTAAACAAAGAGAAAATAAAGCTATCTATTGGGTTTCACTAAAAAGTCCATTGGAAGACTTGACTATTGTTGTTAAAAGACATAGGTATTCATATCATAGAGCAACAAATCACACTAGTAAAATAAAAACATGATAACATGAGATTCGAACCAATGACAGTCTTAATTTCATAGTGCAAACCCAACACCTTACTAACTGTGCTAACCAGACTGTGCATACCAGGCACTCAATTTATCAGAGATTTTAGTGAATAAGCTACAGTGTCCAAGGTACTAAACATAATACATTCTAAGGGGTGTCATAAGCAAGTCATTAGAATACTTTCCTACTAAATTTATAAGACAAAAGCATTCAAAATTTGAGTAAACAAAGAGAAAATAAAGCTATCTATTGGGTTTCACTAAAAAGTCCATTGGAAGACTTGACTATTGTGGTTAAAAGACAAAGGCATTCATATTATAGAGCCACAAACAACACTAGTAAAATAAAAACATGATAACATGGGATTCAAACCAATGACAGTCTTAATTTGATAGTGCAAACCCAACACTTTACTAACTGTGCTAACCAGACTGTGCATACCAGGTGCGCAATTTATCAGAGATTTAAGTGAATAAGCTACAGTGTCCAAGGTACTAAACATAATATATTCTATGGGGTGTCATAAGCAAGTCATTAGAATACTTTCCTACTAAATTTATAAGACATAAGCATTCAATATTTTAGTAAACAAAGAGAAAATAAAGCTATCTATTGGGTTTCACTAAAAAGTCCATTGGAAGACTTGACTATTGTTGTTAAAAGACATAGGCATTCATATTATAGAGCCACAAACCACACTAGTAAAATAAAAACATAATAGCATGGGATTTGAACCAATGACAGTCTTAGTTTGATAGTGCAAACCCAACACCTTACTAACTGTGCTAACCAGGTCTGCGCATACCAGACACACAATTTATTAGAGATTTAAGTGAATAAGCTACAGTGTCCAAGGTACTAAACATAATATATTCTATGGGATGTCATAAGCAAGTCATTAGAATACTTTCCTACAAAATTTATAAGACATAAGCATTCAAAATTTGAGTAAACAAAGAGAAAATAAAGCTATCTATTGGGTTTCACTAAAAAGTCCATTGAAAGACTTGGCTATTGTTGTTAAAAGACATAGGTATTCATATTATAGAGCAACAAATCACACTAGTAAAATAAAAACATGATAACATGGGATTTGAACCAATAACAGTCTTAATTTCATAGTGCAAACCCAACACCTTACTAACTGGGCTAACCAGACTGTGCATACCAGACACACAATTTATCAGAGATTTAAGTGAATAAGCTACAGTGTCCAAGGTACTAAACATAATATATTCTATGGGGTGTCATAAGCAAGTCATTAGAATACTTTCCTACTAAATTTATAAGACATAAGCATTCAATATTTTAGTAAACAAAGAAAAAATAAAGCTATCTATTGGGTTTCACTAAAAAGTCCATTGGAAGACTTGACTATTGTTGTTAAAAGACATAGGCATTCATATTATAGAGCCACAAACCACACTAGTAAAATAAAAACATGATAACATGGGATTCGAACCAATGACAGTCTTAATTTCATAGTGCAAACCCAACACCTTACTAACTGTGCTAACCAGACTGTGCATACCAGATGTGCAATTTATCAGAGATTTAAGTGAATAAGCTACAGTGTCCAAGGTACTAAACATAATATATTCTATGGGGTGTCATAAGCAAGTCATTAGAATACTTTCCTACTAAATTTATAAGACATAAGCATTCAATATTTTAGTAAACAAAGAGAAAATAAAGCTATCTATTGGGTTTCACTAAAAAGTCCATTGGAAGACTTGACTATTGTTGTTAAAAGACATAGGCATTCATATTATAGATCCACAAACCACACTAGTAAAATAAAAACGTGATAACATGGAATTCGAACCAATGACAGTCTTAATTTGATAGTGCAAACCCAACACCTTACTAACTGGGCTAACCAGACTGTGCATACCAGGCACTCAATTTATCAGAGATTTAAGTGAATTAGCTACAGTGTCCAAGGTACTAAACATAATATATTCTAAGGGGTGTCATAAGCAAGTCATTAGAATACTTTCCTACTAAATTTATAAGACAAAAGCATTCAAAATTTGAGTAAACAAAGAGAAAATAAAGCTATCTATTGGGTTTCACTAAAAAGTCCATTGGAAGACTTGACTATTGTTGTTAAAAGACATAGGTATTCATATTATAGAGCAACAAATCACACTAGTAAAATAAAAACATGATAACATGGGATTTGAACCAATGACAGTCTTTTTTTCATAGTGCAAACCCAACACCTTACTAACTGGGCTAACCCGACTGTGCATACCAAACACACAATTTATCAGAGATTTAAGTGAATAAGCTACAGTGTCCAAGGTACTAAACATAATATATTCTATGGGGTGTCATAAGCAAGTCATTAGAATACTTTCCTACTAAATTTATAAGACATAAGCATTCAATATTTTAGTAAACAAAGAGAAAATAAAGCTATCTATTGGGTTTCACTAAAAAGTCCATTGGAAGACTTGACTATTGTTGTTAAAAGACATAGGCATTCATATTATAGAGCCACAAACCACACTAGTAAAATAAAAACATAATAGCATGGGATTTGAACCAATGACAGTCTTAGTTTGATAGTGCAAACCCAACACCTTACTAACTGTGCTAACCAGGTCTGCGCATACCAGACACACAATTTATTAGAGATTTAAGTGAGTAAGCTACAGTGTCCAAGGTACTAAACATAATACATTCTATGGGATGTCATAAGCAAGTCATTAGAATACTTTCCTACTAAATTTATAAGACATAAGCATTCAAAATTTGAGTAAACAAAGAGAAAATAAAGCTATCTATTGGGTTTCACTAAAAAGTCCATTGGAAGACTTGACTATTGTTGTTAAAAGACATAGGTATTCATATTATAGAGCAACAAATCACACTAGTAAAATAAAAACATGATAACATGGGATTCGAACCAATGACAGTCTTAATTTCATAGTGCAAACCCAACACCTTACTAACTGTGCTAACCAGACTGTGCATACCAGGCACTCAATTTATCAGAGATTTAAGTGAATAAGCTACAGTGTCCAAGGTACTAAACATAATATATTCTAAGGGGTGTCATAAGCAAGTCATTAGAATACTTTCCTACTAAATTTATAAGACAAAAGCATTCAAAATTTGAGTAAACAAAGAGAAAATAAAGCTATCTATTGGGTTTCACTAAAAAGTCCATTGGAAGACTTGACTATTGTGGTTAAAAGACAAAGGCATTCATATTATAGAGCCACAAACAACACTAGTAAAATAAAAACATGATAACATGGGATTCAAACCAATGACAGTCTTAATTTGATAGTGCAAATCCAACACCTTACTAACTGTGCTAACCAGACTGTGCATACCAGATGCGCAATTTATCAGAGATTTAAGTGAATAAGCTACAGTGTCCAAGGTACTAAACATAATATATTCTATGGGGTGTCATAAGCAAGTCATTAGAATACTTTCCTACTAAATTTATAAGACATAAGCATTCAATATTTTAGTAAACAAAGAGAAAATAAAGCTATCTATTGGGTTTCACTAAAAAGTCCATTGGAAGACTTGACTATTGTTGTTAAAAGACATAGGCATTCATATTATAGAGCCACAAACCACACTAGTAAAATAAAAACATAATAGCATGGGATTTGAACCAATGACAGTCTTAGTTTGATAGTGCAAACCCAACACCTTACTAACTGTGCTAACCAGGTCTGCGCATACCAGACACACAATTAATTAGAGATTTAAATGAGTAAGCTACAGTGTCCAAGGTACTAAACATAATATATTCTATGGGATGTCATAAGCAAGTCATTAGAATACTTTCCTACTAAATTTATAAGACATAAGCATTCAAAATTTGAGTAAACAAAGAGAAAATAAAGCTATCTATTGGGTTTCACTAAAAAGTCCATTGGAAGACTTGACTATTGTTGTTAAAAGACATAGGTATTCATATTATAGAGCAACAAATCACACTAGTAAAATAAAAACATGATAACATGGGATTCGAACCAATGACAGTCTTAATTTCATAGTGCAAACCCAAGACCTTACTAACTGGGCTAACCAGACTGTGCATACCAGACACACAATTTATCAGAGATTTAAGTGAATAAGCTACAGTGTCCAAGGTACTAAACATAATATATTCTATGGGGTGTCATAAGCAAGTCATTAGAATACTTTCCTACTAAATTTATAAGACATAAGCATTCAATATTTGAGTAAACAAAGAGAAAAAAAAGCTATCTATTGGGTTTCACTAAAAAGTCCATTGGAAGACTTGACTATTGTTGTTAAAATATATAGGCATTCATATTATAGAGCCACAAACCACACTAGTAAAATCAAAACATGATAACATGGGATTCGAACCAATGACAGTCTTAATTTCATAGTGCAAACCCAACACCTTACTAACTGTGCTAACTAGACTGTGCATACCAGATGTGCAATTTATCAGAGATTTAAATGAATAAGCTACAGTGTCCAAGGTACTAAACATAATATATTCTATGGGGTGTCATAAGCAAGTCATTAGAATACTTTCCTACTAAATTTATAAGACATAAGCATTCAATATTTTAGTAAACAAAGAGAAAATAAAGCTATCTATTGGGTTTCACTAAAAAGTCAATTGGAAGACTTGACTATTGTTGTTAAAAGACATAGGCATTCATATTATAGAGCCACAAACCACACTAGTAAACTAAAAACATGATAACATGGGATTTGAACCAATGACAGTCTTAGTTTGATAGTGCAAACCCAACACCTTACTAACTGTGCTAACCAGTCTGTGCATACCAGACATAATTTATCAGAGATTTAAGTGAATAAACTACAGTGTCCAAGGTACTAAACATAATATATTCTATGGGATATCATAAGCAAGTCATTAGAATACTTTCCTACTAAATTTAAAAGACATAAGCATTTAATATTTTAGTAAACAAAGAGAAAATAAAGCTATCTATTGGGTTTCACTAAAAAGTCCATTGGAAGACTTGACTATTGTTGTTAAAAGACATAGGCATTCATATTATAGAGCCACAAACCACACTAGTAAAATAAAAACGTGATAACATAGAATTCGAATTAATGACAGTCTTAATTTGATAGTGGAAACCTAACACCTTACCAACTGGGCTAAGCAGACTGTGCATACCAGACACACAATTTATCAGAGATTTAAGTGAATAAGCTACAGTGTCCAAGGTACTAAACATAATATATTCTAAGGGGTGTCATAAGCAAGTCATTAGAATACTTTCCTACTAAATTTATAAGACAAAAGCATTCAAAATTTGAGTAAACAAAGAGAAAATAAAGCTATCTATTGGGTTTCACTAAAAAGTCCATTGGAAGACTTGACTATTATTGTTAAAAGACATAGGTATTCATATTATAGAGCAACAAATCAAACTAGTAAAATAAAAACATGATAACATGGGTTTCGAACCAATTACAGTCTTAATTTCATAGTGCAAACCCAACACCTTACTAACTGGGCTAACCAGACTGTGCATACCAGACACACAATTTATCAGAGATTTAGGTGAATAAGCTACAGTGTCCAAGGTACTAAACATAATATATTCTATGGGGTGTCATAAGCAAGTCATTAGAATACTTTCCTACTAAATTTATAAGACATAAGCATTCAATATTTGAGTAAATAAAGAGAAAAAAAAGCTATCTATTGGTTTTCACTAAAAAGTCAATTGTAAGACTTGACTATTGTGGTTAAAAGACAAAGGCATTCATATTATAGAGCCACAAACAACACTAGTAAAATAAAAACATGATAACATGGGATTCAAACCAATGACAGTCTTAATTTGATAGTGCAAACCCAACACCTTACTAACTGTGCTAACCAGACTGTGCATACCAGCTACGCAATTTATCAGAGATTTAAGTGAATAAGCTACAGTGTCCAAGGTACTAAACATAATATATTCTATGGGGTGTCATAAGCAAGTCATTAGAATACTTTCCTACTAAATTTATAAGACATAAGCATTCAATATTTGAGTAAACAAAGAGAAAATAAAGCTATCTATTGGGTTTCACTAAAAAGTCTATTGGAAGACTTGACTATTGTTGTTAAAAGACATAGGCATTCATATTAAAGAGCAACAAATCACACTAGTAAAATAAAAACATGATAACATGGGATTCGAAACAATGACAGTCTTAATTTCATAGTGCAAACCCAACACCTTACTAACTGGGCTAACCAGATTGTGCATACCAGACACAGAATTTATCAGAGATTTAAGTGAATAAGCTACAGTGTCCAAGGTACTAAACATAATATATTCTATGGGGTGTCATAAGCAAGTCATTCGAATACTTTCCTACTAAATTTATAAGACATAAGCATTCAATATTTGAGTAAACAAAGAGAAAAAAAAGCTATCTATTGGTTTTCACTAAAAAGTCAATTGGAAGACTTGACTATTGTGGTTAAAAGACATAGGCATTCATATTATAGAGCCACAAACAACACTAGTAAAATAAAAACATGATAACATGGGATTCAAACCAATGACAGTCTTAATTTGATAGTGCAAACCCAACACCTTACTAACTGTGCTAACCAGACTGTGCATACCAGATGCGCAATTTATCAGAGATTTAAGTGAATAAGCTACAGTGTCCAAGGTACTAAACATAATATATTCTATGGGGTGTCATAAGCAAGTCATTAGAATACTTTCCTACTAAATTTATAAGACATAAGCATTCAATATTTGAGTAAACAAAGAGAAAATAAAGCTATCTATTGGGTTTCACTAAAAAGTCCATTGGAAGACTTGACTATTGTTGTTAAAAGACATAGGCATTCATATTAAAGAGCAACAAATCACACTAGTAAAATAAAAACATGATAACATGGGATTCGAACCAATGACAGTCTTAATTTCATAGTGCAAACCCAACACCTTACTAACTGGGCTAACCAGACTGTGCATACCAGACACAGAATTTATCAGAGATTTAAGTGAATAAGCTACAGTGTCCAAGGTACTAAACATAATATATTCTATGGGGTGTCATAAGCAAGTCATTAGAATACTTTCCTACTAAATTTATAAGACATAAGCATTCAATATTTGAGTAAACAAAGAGAAAAAAAAGCTATCTATTGGTTTTCACTAAAAAGTCAATTGGAAGACTTGACTATTGTGGTTAAAAGACATAGGCATTCATATTATAGAGCCACAAACCACACTAGTAAAATAAAAACGTGATAACATGGTATTCGAACCAATGACAGTCTTAATTTGATAGTGCAAACCCAACACCTTACTAACTGTGCTAACCAGACTGTGCATACCAGGCACTCAATTTATCAGAGATTTAAGTGAATAAGCTACAGTGTCCAAGGTACTAAACATAATATATTCTAAGGGGTGTCATAAGCAAGTCATTAGAATACTTTCCTACTAAATTTATAAGACAAAAGCATTCAAAATTTGAGAAAATAAAGCTATCTATTGGGTTTCACTAAAAAGTGCATTGGAAGACTTGACTATTGTTGTTAAAAGACATAGGTATTCATATTATAGAGCAACAAATCACACTAGTAAAATAAAAACAAGATAACATGGGATTTGAACCAATGACAGTCTTTTTTTCATAGTGCAAACCCAACACTTTACTAACTGGGCTAACCCGACTGTGCATACCAGACCCACAATTTATCAGAGATTTAAGTGAATAAGCTACAGTGTCCAAGGTACTAAACATAATATATTCTATGGGGTGTCATAAGCAAGTCATTAGAATACTTTCCTACTAAATTTATAAGACATAAGCATTCAATATTTTAGTAAACAAAGAGAAAATAAAGCTATCTATTGGGTTTCACTAAAAAGTCCATTGGAAGACTTGACTATTGTTGTTAAAAGACATAGGCATTCATATTATAGAGCCACAAACCACACTAGTAAAATAAAAACATAATAGCATGTGATTTGAACCAATGACAGTCTTAGTTTGATAGTGCAAACCCAACACCTTACTAACAATGCTAACCAGGTCTGCGCATACCAGACACACAATTTATTAGAGATTTAAGTGAGTAAGCTACAGTGTCCAAGGTACTAAACATAATACATCCTATGGGATGTCATAAGCAAGTCATTAGAATACTTTCCTACTAAATTTATAAGACATAAGCATTCAAAATTTGAGAAAACAAAGAGAAAATAAAGCTATCTATTGGGTTTCACTAAAAAGTCCATTGGAAGACTTGACTATTGTTGTTAAAAGACATAGGTATTCATATCATAGAGCAACAAATCACACTAGTAAAATAAAAACATGATAACATGAGATTCGAACCAATGACAGTCTTAATTTCATAGTGCAAACCCAACACCTTACTAACTGTGCTAACCAGACTGTGCATACCAGGCACTCAATTTATCAGAGATTTTAGTGAATAAGCTACAGTGTCCAAGGTACTAAACATAATACATTCTAAGGGGTGTCATAAGCAAGTCATTAGAATACTTTCCTACTAAATTTATAAGACAAAAGCATTCAAAATTTGAGTAAACAAAGAGAAAATAAAGCTATCTATTGGGTTTCACTAAAAAGTCTATTGGAAGACTTGACTATTGTTGTTAAAAGACATAGGCATTCATATTAAAGAGCAACAAATCACACTAGTAAAATAAAAACATGATAACATGGGATTCGAAACAATGACAGTCTTAATTTGATAGTGCAAACCCAACACCTTACTAACTGTGCTAACCAGACTGTGCATACCAGATGCGCAATTTATCAGAGATTTAAGTGAATAAGCTACAGTGTCCAAGGTACTAAACATAATATATTCTATGGGGTGTCATAAGCAAGTCATTAGAATACTTTCCTACTAAATTTATAAGACATAAGCATTCAATATTTTAGTAAACAAAGAGAAAATAAAGCTATCTATTGGGTTTCACTAAAAAGTCCATTGGAAGACTTGACTATTGTTGTTAAAAGACATAGGCATTCATATTAAAGAGCAACAAATCACACTAGTAAAATAAAAACATGATAACATGGGATTCGAACCAATGACAGTCTTAATTTCATAGTGCAAACCCAACACCTTACTAACTGGGCTAACCAGACTGTGCATACCAGACACAGAATTTATCAGAGATTTAAGTGAATAAGCTACAGTGTCCAAGGTACTAAACATAATATATTCTATGGGGTGTCATAAGCAAGTCATTAGAATACTTTCCTACTAAATTTATAAGACATAAGCATTCAATATTTGAGTAAACAAAGAGAAAAAAAAGCTATCTATTGGTTTTCACTAAAAAGTCAATTGGAAGACTTGACTATTGTGGTTAAAAGACATAGGCATTCATATTATAGAGCCACAAACCACACTAGTAAAATAAAAACGTGATAACATGGTATTCGAACCAATGACAGTCTTAATTTGATAGTGCAAACCCAACACCTTACTAACTGTGCTAACCAGACTGTGCATACCAGGCACTCAATTTATCAGAGATTTAAGTGAATAAGCTACAGTGTCCAAGGTACTAAACATAATATATTCTAAGGGGTGTCATAAGCAAGTCATTAGAATACTTTCCTACTAAATTTATAAGACAAAAGCATTCAAAATTTGAGAAAATAAAGCTATCTATTGGGTTTCACTAAAAAGTGCATTGGAAGACTTGACTATTGTTGTTAAAAGACATAGGTATTCATATTATAGAGCAACAAATCACACTAGTAAAATAAAAACAAGATAACATGGGATTTGAACCAATGACAGTCTTTTTTTCATAGTGCAAACCCAACACTTTACTAACTGGGCTAACCCGACTGTGCATACCAGACCCACAATTTATCAGAGATTTAAGTGAATAAGCTACAGTGTCCAAGGTACTAAACATAATATATTCTATGGGGTGTCATAAGCAAGTCATTAGAATACTTTCCTACTAAATTTATAAGACATAAGCATTCAATATTTTAGTAAACAAAGAGAAAATAAAGCTATCTATTGGGTTTCACTAAAAAGTCCATTGGAAGACTTGACTATTGTTGTTAAAAGACATAGGCATTCATATTATAGAGCCACAAACCACACTAGTAAAATAAAAACATAATAGCATGGGATTTGAACCAATGACAATCTTAGTTTGATAGTGCAAACCCAACACCTTACTAACTGTGCTAACCAGGTCTGCGCATACCAGACACACAATTTATTAGAGATTTAAGTGAGTAAGCTACAGTGTCCAAGGTACTAAACATAATACATCCTATGGGATGTCATAAGCAAGTCATTAGAATACTTTCCTACTAAATTTATAAGACATAAGCATTCAAAATTTGAGTAAACAAAGAGAAAATAAAGCTATCTATTGGGTTTCACTAAAAAGTCCATTGGAAGACTTGACTATTGTTGTTAAAAGACATAGGTATTCATATCATAGAGCAACAAATCACACTAGTAAAATAAAAACATGATAACATGAGATTCGAACCAATGACAGTCTTAATTTCATAGTGCAAACCCAACACCTTACTAACTGTGCTAACCAGACTGTGCATACCAGGCACTCAATTTATCAGAGATTTTAGTGAATAAGCTACAGTGTCCAAGGTACTAAACATAATACATTCTAAGGGGTGTCATAAGCAAGTCATTAGAATACTTTCCTACTAAATTTATAAGACAAAAGCATTCAAAATTTGAGTAAACAAAGAGAAAATAAAGCTATCTATTGGGTTTCACTAAAAAGTCCATTGGAAGACTTGACTATTGTGGTTAAAAGACAAAGGCATTCATATTATAGAGCCACAAACAACACTAGTAAAATAAAAACATGATAACATGGGATTCAAACCAATGACAGTCTTAATTTGATAGTGCAAATCCAACACCTTACTAACTGTGCTAACCAGACTGTGCATACCAGATGAGCAATTTATCAGAGATTTAAGTGAATAAGCTACAGTGTCCAAGGTACTAAACATAATATATTCTATGGGGTGTCATAAGCAAGTCATTAGAATACTTTCCTTCTAAATTTATAAGACATAAGCATTCAATATTTTAGTAAACAAAGAGAAAATAAAGCTATCTATTGGGTTTCACTAAAAAGTCCATTGGAAGACTTGACTATTGTTGTTAAAAGACATAGGCATTCATATTATAGAGCCACAAACCACACTAGTAAAATAAAAACATAATAGCATGGGATTTGAACCAATGACAGTCTTAGTTTGATAGTGCAAACCCAACACCTTACTAACTGTGCTAACCAGGTCTGCGCATACCAGACACACAATTTATTAGAGATTTAAATGAGTAAGCTACAGTGTCCAAGGTACTAAACATAATATATTCTATGGGATGTCATAAGCAAGTCATTAGAATACTTTCCTACTAAATTTATAAGACATAAGCATTCAAAATTTGAGTAAACAAAGAGAAAATAAAGCTATCTATTGGGTTTCACTAAAAAGTCCATTGGAAGACTTGACTATTGTTGTTAAAAGACATAGGTATTCATATTATAGAGCAACAAATCACACTAGTAAAATAAAAACATGATAACATGGGATTCGAACCAATGACAGTCTTAATTTCATAGTGCAAACCCAACACCTTACTAACTGGGCTAACCAGACTGTGCATACCAGACACACAATTTATCAGAGATTTAAGTGAATAAGCTACAGTGTCCAAGGTACTAAACATAATATATTCTATGGGGTGTCATAAGCAAGTCATTAGAATACTTTCCTACTAAATTTATAAGACATAAGCATTCAAAATTTGAGTAAACAAAGAGAAAAAAAAGCTATCTATTGGGTTTCACTAAAAAGTCCATTGGAAGACTTGACTATTGTTGTTAAAAGATATAGGCATTCATATTATAGAGCCACAAACCACACTAGTAAAATAAAAAATGATAACATGGGATTCGAACCAATGACAGTCTTAATTTGATAGTGCAAACCCAACACCTTACTAACTGTGCTAACCAGACTGTGCATACCAGATGTGCAATTTATCAGAGATTTAAATGAATAAGCTACAGTGTCCAAGGTACTAAACATAATATATTCTATGGGATATCATAAGCAAGTCATTAGAATACTTTCCTACTAAATTTAAAAGACATAAGCATTTAATATTTTATTAAACAAAGTGAAAATAAAGCTATCTATTGGGTTTCACTAAAAAGTCCATTGGAAGACTTGACTATTGTTGTTAAAAGACATAGGCATTCATATTATAGAGCCACAAACCACACTAGTAAAATAAAAACGTGATAACATAGAATTCGAATTAATGACAGTCTTAATTTGATAGTGGAAACCTAACACCTTACCAACTGGGCTAACCAGACTGTGCATACCAGACACACAATTTATCAGAGATTTAAGTGAATAAGCTACAGTGTCCAAGGTACTAAACATAATATATTCTATGGGGTGTCATAAGCAAGTCATTAGAATACTTTCCTACTAAATTTATAAGACATAAGCATTCAATATTTGAGTAAACAAAGAGAAAAAAAAGCTATCTATTGGGTTTCACTAAAATGTCCATTGGAAGACTTGACTATTGTTGTTAAAAGACATAGGCATTCATATTATAGAGCCACAAACCACACTAGTAAAATAAAAACGTAATAACATGAAATTCGAACAAATGACAGTCTTAATTTGATAGTGCAAACCCAACACCTTACTAACTGTGCTAACCAGACTGTGCATACCAGGCACTCAATTTATCAGAGATTTAAGTGAATAAGCTACAGTGTCCAAGGTACTAAACATAATATATTCTAAGGGGTGTCATAAGCAAGTCATTAGAATACTTTCCTACTAAATTTATAAGACAAAAGCATTCAAAATTTGAGTAAACAAAGAGAAAAAAAAGCTATCTATTGGGTTTCACTAAAAAGTCCATTGGAAGACTTGACTATTATTGTTAAAAGACATAGGTATTCATATTATAGAGCAACAAATCACACTAGTAAAATAAAAACATGATAACATGGGTTTCGAACCAATGACAGTCTTAATTTCATAGTGCAAACCCAACACCTTACTAACTGGGCTAACCAGACTGTGCATACCAGACACACAATTTATCAGAGATTTAAGTGAATAAGCTACAGTGTCCAAGGTACTAAACATAATATATTCTAAGGGGTGTCATAAGCAAGTCATTAGAATACTTTCCTACTAAATTTATAAGACAAAAGCATTCAAAATTTGAGTAAACAAAGAGAAAATAAAGCTATCTATTGGGTTTCACTAAAAAGTCCATTGGAAGACTTGACTATTATTGTTAAAAGACATAGGTATTCATATTATAGAGCAACAAATCACACTAGTAAAATAAAAACATGATAACATGGGTTTCGAACCAATGACAGTCTTAATTTCATAGTGCAAACCCAACACCTTACTAACTGGGCTAACCAGACTGTGCATACCAGACACACAATTTATCAGAGATTTAAGTGAATAAGCTACAGTGTCCAAGGTACTAAACATAATATATTCTATGGGGTGTCATAAGCAAGTCATTAGAATACTTTCCTACTAAATTTATAAGACATAAGCATTCAATATTTGAGTAAATAAAGAGAAAAAAAAGCTATCTATTGGTTTTCACTAAAAAGTCAATTGGAAGACTTGACTATTGTGGTTAAAAGACAAAGGCATTCATATTATAGAGCCACAAACAACACTACTAAAATAAAAACATGATAACATGGGATTCAAACCAATGACAGTCTTAATTTGATAGTGCAAACCCAACACCTTACTAACTGTGCTAACCAGACTGTGCATACCAGATATGCAATTTATCAGAGATTTAAGTGAATAAGCTACAGTGTCCAAGGTACTAAACATAATATATTCTATGGGGTGTCATAAGCAAGTAATTAGAATACTTTCCTACTAAATTTATAAGACATAAGCATTCAATATTTGAGTAAACAAAGAGAAAATAAAGCTATCTATTGGGTTTCACTAACAAGTCTATTGGAAGACTTGACTATTGTTGTTAAAAGACATAGGCATTCATATTAAAGAGCAACAAATCACACTAGTAAAATAAAAACATGATAACATGGGATTCGAACCAATGACAGTCTAACTTTCATAGTGCAAACCCAACACCTTACTAACTGTGCTAACTAGACTGTGCATAGCAGACATGCAATTTATCAGAGATTTAAGTGAATAAGCTACAGTGTCCAAGGTACTAAACATAATATATTCTATGGGGTGTCATAAGCAAGTCATTAGAATACTTTCCTACTAAATTTATAAGACATAAGCATTCAATATTTTAGTAAACAAAGAGAAAATAAAGCTATCTATTGGGTTTCACTAAAAAGTCAATTGGAAGACTTGACTATTGTGGTTAAAAGACATAGGCATTCATATTATAGAGCCACAAACAACACTAGTAAAATAAAAACATGATAACATGGGATTCAAACCAATGACAGTCTTAATTTGATAGTGCAAATCCAACACCTTACTAACTGTGCTAACCAGACTGTGCATACCAGATGCGCAATTTATCAGAGATTTAAGTGAATAAGCTACAGTGTCCAAGGTACTAAACATAATATATTCTATGGGGTGTCATAAGCAAGTCATTAGAATACTTTCCTACTAAATTTATAAGACATAAGCATTCAATATTTGAGTAAACAAAGAGAAAAAAAAGCTATCTATTGGTTTTCACTAAAAAGTCAATTGGAAGACTTGACTATTGTGGTTAAAAGACAAAGGCATTCATATTATAGAGCCACAAACATCACTACTAAAATAAAAACATGATAACATGGGATTCAAACCAATGACAGTCTTAATTTGATAGTGCAAACCCAACACCTTACTAACTGTGCTAACCAGACTGTGCATACCAGATATGCAATTTATCAGAGATTTAAGTGAATAAGCTACAGTGTCCAAGGTACTAAACATAATATATTCTATGGGGTGTCATAAGCAAGTAATTAGAATACTTTCCTACTAAATTTATAAGACATAAGCATTCAATATTTGAGTAAACAAAGAGAAAATAAAGCTATCTATTGGGTTTCACTAAAAAGTCTATTGGAAGACTTGACTATTGTTGTTAAAAGACATAGGCATTCATATTAAAGAGCAACAAATCACACTAGTAAAATAAAAACATAATAACATGGGAATCGAACCAATGACAGTCTAACTTTCATAGTGCAAACCCAACACCTTACTAACTGTGCTAACTAGACTGTGCATAGCAGACATGCAATTTATCAGAGATTTAAGTGAATAAGCTACAGTGTCCAAGGTACTAAACATAATATATTCTATGGGGTGTCATAAGCAAGTCATTAGAATACTTTCCTACTAAATTTATAAGACATAAGCATTCAATATTTTAGTAAACAAAGAGAAAATAAAGCTATCTATTGGGTTTCACTAAAAAGTCAATTGGAAGACTTGACTATTGTGGTTAAAAGACATAGGCATTCATATTATAGAGCCACAAACAACACTAGTAAAATAAAAACATGATAACATGGGATTCAAACCAATGACAGTCTTAATTTGATAGTGCAAATCCAACACCTTACTAACTGTGCTAACCAGACTGTGCATACCAGATGCGCAATTTATCAGAGATTTAAGTGAATAAGCTACAGTGTCCAAGGTACTAAACATAATATATTCTATGGGGTGTCATAAGCAAGTCATTAGAATACTTTCCTACTAAATTTATAAGACATAAGCATTCAATATTTGAGTAAACAAAGAGAAAAAAAAGCTATCTATTGGTTTTCACTAAAAAGTCAATTGGAAGACTTGACTATTGTGGTTAAAATACATAGGCATTCATATTATAGAGCCACAAACAACACTAGTAAAATAAAAACATGATAACATGGGATTCAAACCAATGACAGTCTTAATTTGATAGTGCAAACCCAACACCTTACTAACTGTGCTAAACAGACTGTGCATACCAGATGTGCAATTTATCAGAGATTTAAGTGAATAAGCTACAGTGTCCAAGGTACTAAACATAATATATTCTATGGGGTGTCATAAGCAAGTCATTAGAATACTTTCCTACTAAATTTATAAGACATAAGCATTCAATATTTTAGTAAACAAAGAAAAAATAAAGCTATCTATTGGGTTTCACTAAAAAGTCCATTGGAAGACTTGACTATTGTTGTTAAAAGACATAGGCATTCATATTATAGAGCCACAAACCACACTAGTAAAATAAAAACATGATAACATGGGATTCGAACCAATGACAGTCTTAATTTCATAGTGCAAACCCAACACCTTACTAACTGTGCTAACCAGACTGTGCATACCAGATGTGCAATTTATCAGAGATTTAAGTGAATAAGCTACAGTGTCCAAGGAACTAAACATAATATATTCTATGGGGTGTCATAAGCAAGTCATTAGAATACTTTCCTACTAAATTTATAAGACATAAGCATTCAATATTTGAGTAAACAAAGAGAAAAAAAAGCTATCTATTGGTTTTCACTAAAAAGTCAATTGGAAGACTTGACTATTGTGGTTAAAAGACAAAGGCATTCATATTATAGAGCCACAAACAACACTAGTAAAATAAAAACATGATAACATGGGATTCAAACCAATGACAGTCTTAATTTGATAGTGCAAATCCAACACCTTACTAACTGTGCTAACCAGACTGTGCATACCAGATGCGCAATTTATCAGAGATTTAAGTGAATAAGCTACAGTGTCCAAGGTACTAAACATAATATATTCTATGGGGTGTCATAAGCAAGTCATTAGAATACTTTCCTACTAAATTTATAAGACATAAGCATTCAATATTTGAGTAAACAAAGAGAAAAAAAAGCTATCTATTGGTTTTCACTAAAAAGTCAATTGGAAGACTTGACTATTGTTGTTAAAAGACATAGGCATTCATATTAAAGAGCAACAAATCAAACTAGTAAAATAAAAACATGATAACATGGGATTCGAACCAATGACAGTCTAACTTTCATAGCGCAAACCCAACACCTTACTAACTGTGCTAACTAGACTGTGCATAGCAGACATGCAATTTATCAGAGATTTAAGTGAATAAGCTACAGTGTCCAAGGTACTAAACATAATATATTCTATGGGGTGTCATAAGCAAGTCATTAGAATACTTTCCTACTAAATTTATAAGACATAAGCATTCAATATTTTAGTAAACAAAGAGAAAATAAAGCTATCTATTGGGTTTCACTAAAAAGTCCATTGGAAGACTTGACTATTGTTGTTAAAAGACATAGGCATTCATATTATAGAGCCACAAACCACACTAGTAAAATAAAAACAAAATAGCATGGGATTTGAACCAATGACAGTCTTAGTTTGATAGTGCAAACCCAACACCTCACTAACTGTGCTAACCAGGTCTGCGCATACCAGACACACAATTTATTAGAGATTTAAGTGAATAAGCTACAGTGTCCAAGGTACTAAACATAATATATTCTATGGGATGTCATAAGCAAGTCATTAGAATACTTTCCTACTAAATTTATAAGACATAAGCATTCAAAATTTGAGTAAACAAAGAGAAAATAAAGCTATCTATTGGGTTTCACTAAAAAGTCCATTGGAAGACTTGACTATTGTTGTTAAAAGACATAGGTATTCATATTATAGAGCAACAAATCACACTAGTAAAATAAAAACATGATAACATGGGATTCGAACCAATGACAGTCTTAATTTCATAGTGCAAACCCAACACCTTACTAACTGTGCTAACCAGACTGTGCATACCAGATGTGCAATTTATCAGAGATTTAAGTGAATAAGCTACAGTGTCCAAGGAACTAAACATAATATATTCTATGGGGTGTCATAAGCAAGTCATTAGAATACTTTCCTACTAAATTTATAAGACATAAGCATTCAATATTTGAGTAAACAAAGAGAAAAAAAGCTATCTATTGGTTTTCACTAAAAAGTCAATTGGAAGACTTGACTATTGTGGTTAAAAGACAAAGGCATTCATATTATAGAGCCACAAACAACACTAGTAAAATAAAAACATGATAACATGGGATTCAAACCAATGACAGTCTTAATTTGATAGTGCAAATCCAACACCTTACTAACTGTGCTAACCAGACTGTGCATACCAGATGCGCAATTTATCAGAGATTTAAGTGAATAAGCTACAGTGTCCAAGGTACTAAACATAATATATTCTATGGGGTGTCATAAGCAAGTCATTAGAATACTTTCCTACTAAATTTATAAGACATAAGCATTCAATATTTGAGTAAACAAAGAGAAAAAAAAGCTATCTATTGGTTTTCACTAAAAAGTCAATTGGAAGACTTGACTATTGTTGTTAAAAGACATAGGCATTCATATTAAAGAGCAACAAATCAAACTAGTAAAATAAAAACATGATAACATGGGATTCGAACCAATGACAGTCTAACTTTCATAGCGCAAACCCAACACCTTACTAACTGTGCTAACTAGACTGTGCATAGCAGACATGCAATTTATCAGAGATTTAAGTGAATAAGCTACAGTGTCCAAGGTACTAAACATAATATATTCTATGGGGTGTCATAAGCAAGTCATTAGAATACTTTCCTACTAAATTTATAAGACATAAGCATTCAATATTTTAGTAAACAAAGAGAAAATAAAGCTATCTATTGGGTTTCACTAAAAAGTCCATTGGAAGACTTGACTATTGTTGTTAAAAGACATAGGCATTCATATTATAGAGCCACAAACCACACTAGTAAAATAAAAACAAAATAGCATGGGATTTGAACCAATGACAGTCTTAGTTTGATAGTGCAAACCCAACACCTCACTAACTGTGCTAACCAGGTCTGCGCATACCAGACACACAATTTATTAGAGATTTAAGTGAATAAGCTACAGTGTCCAAGGTACTAAACATAATATATTCTATGGGATGTCATAAGCAAGTCATTAGAATACTTTCCTACTAAATTTATAAGACATAAGCATTCAAAATTTGAGTAAACAAAGAGAAAATAAAGCTATCTATTGGGTTTCACTAAAAAGTCCATTGGAAGACTTGACTATTGTTGTTAAAAGACATAGGTATTCATATTATAGAGCAACAAATCACACTAGTAAAATAAAAACATGATAACATGGGATTCGAATCAATGACAGTCTTAATTTCATAGTGCAAACCCAACACCTTACTAACTGGGCTAACCAGACTGTGCATACCAGACACAGAATTTATCAGAGATTTAAGTGAATAAGCTACAGTGTCCAAGGTACTAAACATAATATATTCTATGGGGTGTCATAAGCAAGTCATTAGAATACTTTCCTACTAAATTTACAAGACATAAGCATTCAATATTTGAGTAAACAAAGAGAAAAAAAAGCTATCTATTGGTTTTCACTAAAGAGTCAATTGGAAGACTAGACTATTGTGGTTAAAAGACATAGGCATTCATATTATAGAGCCACAAACAACACTAGTAAAATAAAAACATGATAACATGGGATTCAAACCAATGACAGTCTTAATTTGATAGCGCAAACCCAACACCTTACTAACTGTGCTAACCAGACTGTGCATACCAGATGCGCAATTTATCAGAGATTTAAGTGAATAAGCTACAGTGTCCAAGGTACTAAACATAATATATTCTATGGGATATCATAAGCAAGTCATTAGAATACTTTCCTACTAAATTTATAAGACATAAGCATTTAATATTTTAGTAAACAAAGAGAAAATAAAGCTATCTATTGGGTTTCACTAAAAAGTCCATTGGAAGACTTGACTATTGTTGTTAAAAGACATAGGCATTCATATTATAGAGCCACAAACCACACTAGTAAAATAAAAACGTGATAACATAGAATTCGAACTAATGACAGTCTTAATTTGATAGTGGAAACCTAACACCTTACCAACTGGGCTAACCAGACTGTGCATACCAGACACACAATTTATCAGAGATTTAAGTGAATAAGCTACAGTGTCCAAGGTACTAAACATAATATATTCTATGGGGTGTCATAAGCAAGTCATTAGAATACTTTCCTACTAAATTTATAAGACATAAGCATTCAATATTTGAGTAAACAAAGAGAAAAAAAAGCTATCTATTGGGTTTCACTAAAAAGTCCATTGGAAGACTTGACTATTGTTGTTAAAAGACATAGGCATTCATATTAAAGAGCAACAAATCACACTAGTAAAATAAAAACATGATAACATGGAATTCGAAACAATGACAGTCTTAATTTCATAGTGCAAACCCAACACCTTACTAACTGGGCTAACCAGACTGTGCATACCAGACACAGAATTTATCAGAGATTTAAGTGAATAAGCTACAGTGTCCAAGGTACTAAACATAATATATTCTATGGGGTGTCATAAGCAAGTCATTAGAATACTTTCCTACTAAATTTATAAGACATAAGCATTCAATATTTGAGTAAACAAAGAGAAAAAAAAGCTATCTATTGGTTTTCACTAAAAAGTCAATTGGAAGACTTGACTATTGTGGTTAAAAGACATAGGCATTCATATTATAGAGCCACAAACAACACTAGTAAAATAAAAACATGATAACATGGGATTCAAACCAATGACAGTCTTAATTTGATAGTGCAAACCCAACACCTTACTAACTGTGCTAACAGACTATGCATACCAGATGGGCAATTTATCAGAGATTTAAGTGAATAAGCTACAGTGTCCAAGGTATAAACATAATATATTCTATGGGGTGTCATAAGCAAGTCATTAGAATACTTTCCTACTAAATTTATAAGACATAAGCATTCAATATTTTAGTAAACAAAGAAAAAATAAAGCTATCTATTGGGTTTCACTAAAAAGTCCATTGGAAGACTTGACTATTGTTGTTAAAAGACATAGGCATTCATATTATAGAGCCACAAACCACACTAGTAAAATAAAAACATGATAACATGGGATTCGAACCAATGACAGTCTTAATTTCATAGTGCAAACCCAACACCTTACTAACTGTGCTAACCAGACTGTGCATACCAGATGTGCAATTTATCAGAGATTTAAGTGAATAAGCTACAGTGTCCAAGGTACTAAACATAATATATTCTATGGGGTGTCATAAGCAAGTCATTAGAATACTTTCCTACTAAATTTATAAGACATAAGCATTCAATATTTGAGTAAACAAAGAGAAAAAAAAAGCTATCTATTGGTTTTCACTAAAAAGTCAATTGGAAGACTTGACTATTGTGGTTAAAAGACAAAGGCATTCATATTATAGAGCCACAAACAACACTAGTAAAATAAAAACATGATAACATGAGATTCAAACCAATGACAGTCTTAATTTGATAGTGCAAATCCAACACCTTACTAACTGTGCTAACCAGACTGTGCATACCAGATGTGCAATTTATCAGAGATTTAAGTGAATAAGCTACAGTGTCCAAGGTACTAAACATAATATATTCTATGGGGTGTCATAAGCAAGTCATTAGAATACTTTCCTACTAAATTTATAAGACATAAGCATTCAATATTTGAGTAAACAAAGAGAAAAAAAAGCTATCTATTGGTTTTCACTAAAAAGTCAATTGGAAGACTTGACTATTGTTGTTAAAAGACATAGGCATTCATATTAAAGAGCAACAAATCAAACTAGTAAAATAAAAACATGATAACATGGGATTCGAACCAATGACAGTCTAACTTTCATAGTGCAAACCCAACAACTTACTAACTGTGCTAACTAGACTGTGCATAGCAGACATGCAATTTATCAGAGATTTAAGTGAATAAGCTACAGTGTCCAAGGTACTAAACATAATATATTCTATGGGGTGTCATAAGCAAGTCATTAGAATACTTTCCTACTAAATTTATAAGACATAAGCATTCAATATTTTAGTAAACAAAGAGAAAATAAAGCTATCTATTGGGTTTCACTAAAAAGTCCATTGGAAGACTTGACTATTGTTGTTAAAAGACATAGGCATTCATATTATAGAGCCACAAACCACACTAGTAAAATAAAAACATAATAGCATGGGATTTGAACCAATGACAGTCTTAGTTTGATAGTGCAAACCCAACACCTCACTAACTGTGCTAACCAGGTCTGCGCATACCAGACACACAATTTATTAGAGATTTAAGTGAATAAGCTACAGTGTCCAAGGTACTAAACATAATATATTCTATGGGATGTCATAAGCAAGTCATTAGAATACTTTCCTACTAAATTTATAAGACATAAGCATTCAAAATTTGAGTAAACAAAGAGAAAATAAAGCTATCTATTGGGTTTCACTAAAAAGTCCATTGGAAGACTTGACTATTGTTGTTAAAAGACATAGGTATTCATATTATAGAGCAACAAATCACACTAGTAAAATAAAAACATGATAACATGGGATTCGAACCAATGACAGTCTTAATTTCATAGTGCAAACCCAACACCTTACTAACTGGGCTAACCAGACTGTGCATACCAGACACAGAATTTATCAGAGATTTAAGTGAATAAGCTACAGTGTCCAAGGTACTAAACATAATATATTCTATGGGGTGTCATAAGCAAGTCATTAGAATACTTTCCTACTAAATTTACAAGACATAAGCATTCAATATTTGAGTAAACAAAGAGAAAAAAAAGCTATCTATTGGTTTTCACTAAAAAGTCAATTGGAAGACTAGACTATTGTGGTTAAAAGACATAGGCATTCATATTATAGAGCCACAAACAACACTAGTAAAATAAAAACATGATAATATGGGATTCAAACCAATGACAGTCTTAATTTGACAGTGCAAACCCAACACTTTACTAACTGTGCTAACCAGACTGTGCATACCAGATGCGCAATTTATCAGAGATTTAAGTGAATAAGCTACAGTGTCCAAGGTACTAAACATAATATATTCTATGGGGTGTCATAAGCAAGTCATTAGAATACTTTCCTGCTAAATTTATAAGACATAAGCATTCAATATTTTAGTAAACAAAGAAAAAATAAAGCTATCTATTGGGTTTCACTAAAAAGTCAATTGGAAGACTTGACTATTGTTGTTAAAAGACATAGGCATTCATATTATAGAGCCACAAACCACACTAGTAAAATAAAAACATGATAACATGGGATTCGAACCAATGACAGTCTTAATTTCATAGTGCAAACCCAACACCTTACTAACTGTGCTAACCATACTGTGCATACCAGATGTGCAATTTATCAGAGATTTAAGTGAATAAGCTACAGTGTCCAAGGTACTAAACATAATATATTCTATGGGGTGTCATAAGCAAGTCATTAGAATACTTTCCTACTAAATTTATAAGACATAAGCATTCAATATTTGAGTAAACAAAGAGAAAAAAAAGCTATCTATTGGTTTTCACTAAAAAGTCAATTGGAAGACTTGACTATTGTTGTTAAAAGACATAGGCATTCATATTAAAGAGCAACAAATCAAACTAGTAAAATAAAAACATGATAACATGGGATTCGAACCAATGACAGTCTAACTTTCATAGTGCAAACCCAACACTTTACTAACTGTACTAACTAGACTGTGCATAGCAGACATGCAAATATCAGAGATTTAAGTGAATAAGCTACAGTGTCCAAGGTACTAAACATAATATATTCTATGGGGTGTCATAAGCAAGTCATTAGAATACTTTCCTACTAAATTTATAAGACATAAGCATTCAATATTTTAGTAAACAAAGAGAAAATAAAGCTATCTATTGGGTTTCACTAAAAAGTCCATTGGAAGACTTGACTATTGTTGTTAAAAGACATAGGCATTCATATTATAGAGCCACAAACCACACTAGTAAAATAAAAACATAATAGCATGTGATTTGAACCAATGACAGTCTTAGTTTGATAGTGCAAACCCAACACCTTACTAACAATGCTAACCAGGTCTGCGCATACCAGACACACAATTTATTAGAGATTTAAGTGAATAAGCTACAGTGTCCAAGGTACTAAACATAATATATTCTATGGGATGTCATAAGCAAGTCATTAGAATACTTTCCTACTAAATTTATAAGACATAAGCATTCAAAATTTGAGTAAACAAAGAGAAAATAAAGCTATCTATTGGGTTTCACTAAAAAGTCCATTGGAAGACTTGACTATTGTTGTTAAAAGACATAGGTATTCATATTATAGAGCAACAAATCACACTAGTAAAATAAAAACATGATAACATGGGATTCGAACCAATGACAGTCTTAATTTCATAGTGCAAACCCAACACCTTACTAACTGGGCTAACCAGACTGTGCATACCAGACACACAATTTATCAGAGATTTAAGTGAATAAGCTACAGTGTCCAAGGTACTAAACATAATATATTCTATGGGGTGTCATAAGCAAGTCATTAGAATACTTTCCTACTAAATTTATGAGACATAAGCATTCAATATTTGAGTAAACAAAGAGAAAAAAAAGCTATCTATTGGGTTTCACTAAAAAGTCAATTGGAAG
The DNA here is from genome assembly GCF_028390025.1 of Pseudophryne corroboree. Lineage (NCBI taxonomy): Eukaryota > Metazoa > Chordata > Amphibia > Anura > Myobatrachidae > Pseudophryne > Pseudophryne corroboree. The sequence goes on along the minus strand of NW_026968476.1, from coordinate 43,284 downwards.
ACTTGACTATTGTTGTTAAAAGACATAGGCATTCATATTATAGAGCCACAAACCACACTAGTAAAATAAAAACATGATAACATGGGATTCGAACAAATGACAGTCTTTAAATTTCATAGTGCAAACCCAACACCTTACTAACTGTGCTAACTAGACTGTGCATAACAGACATGCAATTTATCAGAGATTTAAATGAATAAGCTACAGTGTCCAAGGTACTAAACATAATATATTCTCTGGGGTGTCATAAGCAAGTCATTAGAATACTTTCCTACTAAATTTATAAGACATAAGCATTCAATATTTTAGTAAACAAAGAGAAAAAAAAGCTATCTATTGGTTTTCACTAAAAAGTCAATTGGAAGACTTGACTATTGTGGTTAAAAGACAAAGGCATTCATATTATAGAGCCACAAACAACACTAGTAAAATAAAAACATGATAACATGGGATTCAAACCAATGACAGTCTTAATTTGATAGTGCAAACCCAACACCTTACTAACTGTGCTAACCAGACTGTGCATACCAGATGCGCAATTTATCAGAGATTTAAGTGAATAAGCTACAGTGTCCAAGGTATAAACATAATATATTCTATGGGGTGTCATAAGCAAGTCATTAGAATACTTTCCTACTAAATTTATAAGACATAAGCATTCAATATTTTAGTAAACAAAGAAAAAATAAAGCTATCTATTGGGTTTCACTAAAAAGTCCATTGGAAGACTTGACTATTGTTGTTAAAAGACATAGGCATTCATATTATAGAGCCACAAACCACACTAGTAAAATAAAAACATGATAACATGGGATTCGAACCAATGACAGTCTTAATTTCATAGTGCAAACCCAACACCTTACTAACTGTGCTAACCAGACTGTGCATACCAGATGTGCAATTTATCAGAGATTTAAGTGAATAAGCTACAGTGTCCAAGGTACTAAACATAATATATTCTATGGGGTGTCATAAGCAAGTCATTAGAATACTTTCCTACTAAATTTATAAGACATAAGCATTCAATATTTGAGTAAACAAAGAGAAAAAAAAAGCTATCTATTGGTTTTCACTAAAAAGTCAATTGGAAGACTTGACTATTGTGGTTAAAAGACAAAGGCATTCATATTATAGAGCCACAAACAACACTAGTAAAATAAAAACATGATAACATGGGATTCAAACCAATGACAGTCTTAATTTGATAGTGCAAACCCAACACCTTACTAACTGTGCTAACCAGACTGTGCATACCAGATGCGCAATTTATCAGAGATTTAAGTGAATAAGCTACAGTGTCCAAGGTATAAACATAATATATTCTATGGGGTGTCATAAGCAAGTCATTAGAATACTTTCCTACTAAATTTATAAGACATAAGCATTCAATATTTTAGTAAACAAAGAAAAAATAAAGCTATCTATTGGGTTTCACTAAAAAGTCCATTGGAAGACTTGACTATTGTTGTTAAAAGACATAGGCATTCATATTATAGAGCCACAAACCACACTAGTAAAATAAAAACATGATAACATGGGATTCGAACCAATGACAGTCTTAATTTCATAGTGCAAACCCAACACCTTACTAACTGTGCTAACCAGACTGTGCATACCAGATGTGCAATTTATCAGAGATTTAAGTGAATAAGCTACAGTGTCCAAGGTACTAAACATAATATATTCTATGGGGTGTCATAAGCAAGTCATTAGAATACTTTCCTACTAAATTTATAAGACATAAGCATTCAATATTTGAGTAAACAAAGAGAAAAAAAAAGCTATCTATTGGTTTTCACTAAAAAGTCAATTGGAAGACTTGACTATTGTGGTTAAAAGACATAGGCATTCATATTGTAGAGCCACAAACAACACTAGTAAAATAAAAACATGATAACATGGGATTCAAACCAATGACAGTCTTAATTTGATAGTGCAAACCCAACACCTTACTAACTGTGCTAACCAGACTGTGCATACCAGATGCGCAATTTATCAGAGATTTAAGTGAATAAGCTACAGTGTCCAAGGTATAAACATAATATATTCTATGGGGTGTCATAAGCAAGTCATTAGAATACTTTCCTACTAAATTTATAAGACATAAGCATTCAATATTTTAGTAAACAAAGAAAAAATAAAGCTATCTATTGGGTTTCACTAAAAAGTCCATTGGAAGACTTGACTATTGTTGTTAAAAGACATAGGCATTCATATTATAGAGCCACAAACCACACTAGTAAAATAAAAACATGATAACATGGGATTCGAACCAATGACAGTCTTAATTTCATAGTGCAAACCCAACACCTTACTAACTGTGCTAACCAGACTGTGCATACCAGATGTGCAATTTATCAGAGATTTAAGTGAATAAGCTACAGTGTCCAAGGTACTAAACATAATATATTCTATGGGGTGTCATAAGCAAGTCATTAGAATACTTTCCTACTAAATTTATAAGACATAAGCATTCAATATTTGAGTAAACAAAGAGAAAAAAAAGCTATCTATTGGTTTTCACTAAAAAGTCAATTGGAAGACTTGACTATTGTGGTTAAAAGACAAAGGCATTCATATTATAGAGCCACAAACAACACTAGTAAAATAAAAACATGATAACATGGGATTCAAACCAATGACAGTATTAATTTGATAGTGCAAACCCAACACCTCACTAACTGTGCTAACCAGGTCTGCGCATACCAGACACGCAATTTATTAGAGATTTAAGTGAATAAGCTACAGTGTCCAAGGTACTAAACATAATATATTCTATGGGATGTCATAAGCAAGTCATTAGAATACTTTCCTACTAAATTTATAAGACATAAGCATTCAAAATTTGAGTAAACAAAGAGAAAATAAAGCTATCTATTGGGTTTCACTAAAAAGTCCATTGGAAGACTTGACTATTGTTGTTAAAAGACATAGGTATTCATATTATAGAGCAACAAATCACACTAGTAAAATAAAAACATGATAACATGGGATTCGAACCAATGACAGTCTTAATTTCATAGTGCAAACCCAACACCTTACTAACTGGGCTAACCAGACTGTGCATACCAGACACAGAATTTATCAGAGATTTAAGTGAATAAGCTACAGTGTCCAAGGTACTAAACATAATATATTCTATGGGGTGTCATAAGCAAGTCATTAGAATACTTTCCTACTAAATTTACAAGACATAAGCATTCAATATTTGAGTAAACAAAGAGAAAAAAAGCTATCTATTGGTTTTCACTAAAAAGTCAATTGGAAGACTAGACTATTGTGGTTAAAAGACATAGGCATTCATATTATAGAGCCACAAACAACACTAGTAAAATAAAAACATGATAATATGGGATTCAAACCAATGACAGTCTTAATTTGACAGTGCAAACCCAACACTTTACTAACTGTGCTAACCAGACTGTGCATACCAGATGCGCAATTTATCAGAGATTTAAGTGAATAAGCTACAGTGTCCAAGGTACTAAACATAATATATTCTATGGGGTGTCATAAGCAAGTCATTAGAATACTTTCCTGCTAAATTTATAAGACATAAGCATTCAATATTTTAGTAAACAAAGAAAAAATAAAGCTACCTATTGGGTTTCACTAAAAAGTCCATTGGAAGACTTGACTATTGTTGTTAAAAGACATAGGCATTCATATTATAGAGCCACAAACCACACTAGTAAAATAAAAACATGATAACATGGGATTCGAACCAATGACAGTCTTAATTTCATAGTGCAAACCCAACACCTTACTAACTGTGCTAACCAGACTGTGCATACCAGATGTGCAATTTATCAGAGATTTAAGTGAATAAGCTACAGTGTCCAAGGTACTAAACATAATATATTCTATGGGGTGTCATAAGCAAGTCATTAGAATACTTTCCTACTAAATTTACAAGACATAAGCATTCAATATTTGAGTAAACAAAGAGAAAAAAAAGCTATCTATTGGTTTTCACTAAAAAGTCAATTGGAAGACTAGACTATTGTGGTTAAAAGACATAGGCATTCATATTATAGAGCCACAAACAACACTAGTAAAATAAAAACATGATAATATGGGATTCAAACCAATGACAGTCTTAATTTGACAGTGCAAACCCAACACTTTACTAACTGTGCTAACCAGACTGTGCATACCAGATGCGCAATTTATCAGAGATTTAAGTGAATAAGCTACAGTGTCCAAGGTATAAACATAATATATTCTATGGGGTGTCATAAGCAAGTCATTAGAATACTTTCCTACTAAATTTATAAGACATAAGCATTCAATATTTTAGTAAACAAAGAAAAAATAAAGCTATCTATTGGGTTTCACTAAAAAGTCCATTGGAAGACTTGACTATTGTTGTTAAAAGACATAGGCATTCATATTATAGAGCCACAAACCACACTAGTAAAATAAAAACATGATAACATGGGATTCGAACCAATGACAGTCTTAATTTCATAGTGCAAACCCAACACCTTACTAACTGTGCTAACCAGACTGTGCATACCAGATGTGCAATTTATCAGAGATTTAAGTGAATAAGCTACAGTGTCCAAGGTACTAAACATAATATATTCTATGGGGTGTCATAAGCAAGTCATTAGAATACTTTCCTACTAAATTTATAAGACATAAGCATTCAATATTTGAGTAAACAAAGAGAAAAAAAAGCTATCTATTGGTTTTCACTAAAAAGTCAATTGGAAGACTTGACTATTGTGGTTAAAAGACAAAGGCATTCATATTATAGAGCCACAAACAACACTAGTAAAATAAAAACATGATAACATGGGATTCAAACCAATGACAGTATTAATTTGATAGTGCAAATCCAACACCTTACTAACTGTGCTAACCAGACTGTGCATACCAGATGCGCAATTTATCAGAGATTTAAGTGAATAAGCTACAGTGTCCAAGGTACTAAACATAATATATTCTATGGGGTGTCATAAGCAAGTCATTAGAATACTTTCCTACTAAATTTATAAGACATAAGCATTCAATATTTTAGTAAACAAAGAGAAAATAAAGCTATCTATTGGGTTTCACTAAAAAGTCCATTGGAAGACTTGACTATTGTTGTTAAAAGACATAGGCATTCATATTATAGAGCCACAAACCACACTAGTAAAATAAAAACATAATAGCATGGGATTTGAACCAATGACAGTCTTAGTTTGATAGTGCAAACCCAACACCTCACTAACTGTGCTAACCAGGTCTGCGCATACCAGACACACAATTTATTAGAGATTTAAGTGAATAAGCTACAGTGTCCAAGGTACTAAACATAATATATTCTATGGGATGTCATAAGCAAGTCATTAGAATACTTTCCTACTAAATTTATAAGACATAAGCATTCAAAATTTGAGTAAACAAAGAGAAAATAAAGCTATCTATTGGGTTTCACTAAAAAGTCCATTGGAAGACTTGACTATTGTTGTTAAAAGACATAGGTATTCATATTATAGAGCAACAAATCACACTAGTAAAATAAAAACATGATAACATGGGATTCGAACCAATGACAGTCTTAATTTCATAGTGCAAACCCAACACCTTACTAACTGGGCTAACCAGACTGTGCATACCAGACACAGAATTTATCAGAGATTTAAGTGAATAAGCTACAGTGTCCAAGGTACTAAACATAATATATTCTATGGGGTGTCATAAGCAAGTCATTAGAATACTTTCCTACTAAATTTACAAGACATAAGCATTCAATATTTGAGTAAACAAAGAGAAAAAAAAGCTATCTATTGGTTTTCACTAAAAAGTCAATTGGAAGACTAGACTATTGTGGTTAAAAGACATAGGCATTCATATTATAGAGCCACAAACAACACTAGTAAAATAAAAACATGATAATATGGGATTCAAACCAATGACAGTCTTAATTTGACAGTGCAAACCCAACACTTTACTAACTGTGCTAACCAGACTGTGCATACCAGATGCGCAATTTATCAGAGATTTAAGTGAATAAGCTACAGTGTCCAAGGTACTAAACATAATATATTCTATGGGGTGTCATAAGCAAGTCATTAGAATACTTTCCTGCTAAATTTATAAGACATAAGCATTCAATATTTTAGTAAACAAAGAAAAAATAAAGCTACCTATTGGGTTTCACTAAAAAGTCCATTGGAAGACTTGACTATTGTTGTTAAAAGACATAGGCATTCATATTATAGAGCCACAAACCACACTAGTAAAATAAAAACATGATAACATGGGATTCGAACCAATGACAGTCTTAATTTCATAGTGCAAACCCAACACCTTACTAACTGTGCTAACCAGACTGTGCATACCAGATGTGCAATTTATCAGAGATTTAAGTGAATAAGCTACAGTGTCCAAGGTACTAAACATAATATATTCTATGGGGTGTCATAAGCAAGTCATTAGAATACTTTCCTACTAAATTTATAAGACATAAGCATTCAATATTTGAGTAAACAAAGAGAAAAAAAAGCTATCTCTTGGTTTTCACTAAAAAGTCAATTGGAAGACTTGACTATTGTGGTTAAAAGACAAAGGCATTCATATTATAGAGCCACAAACAACACTAGTAAAATAAAAACATGATAACATGGGATTCAAACCAATGACAGTCTTAATTTGATAGTGCAAATCCAACACCTTACTAACTGTGCTAACCAGACTGTGCATACCAGATGCGCAATTTATCAGAGATTTAAGTGAATAAGCTACAGTGTCCAAGGTACTAAACATAATATATTCTATGGGGTGTCATAAGCAAGTCATTAGAATACTTTCCTACTAAATTTATAAGACATAAGCATTCAATATTTTAGTAAACAAAGAGAAAATAAAGCTATCTATTGGGTTTCACTAAAAAGTCCATTGGAAGACTTGACTATTGTTGTTAAAAGACATAGGCATTCATATTATAGAGCCACAAACCACACTAGTAAAATAAAAACATAATAGCATGTGATTTGAACCAATGACAGTCTTAGTTTGATAGTGCAAACCCAACACCTTACTAACAATGCTAACCAGGTCTGCGCATACCAGACACACAATTTATTAGAGATTTAAGTGAATAAGCTACAGTGTCCAAGGTACTAAACATAATATATTCTATGGGATGTCATAAGCAAGTCATTAGAATACTTTCCTACTAAATTTATAAGACATAAGCATTCAAAATTTGAGTAAACAAAGAGAAAATAAAGCTATCTATTGGGTTTCACTAAAAAGTCCATTGGAAGACTTGACTATTGTTGTTAAAAGACATAGGTATTCATATTATAGAGCAACAAATCACACTAGTAAAATAAAAACATGATAACATGGGATTCGAACCAATGACAGTCTTAATTTCATAGTGCAAACCCAACACCTTACTAACTGGGCTAACCAGACTGTGCATACCAGACACACAATTTATCAGAGATTTAAGTGAATAAGCTACAGTGTCCAAGGTACTAAACATAATATATTCTATGGGGTGTCATAAGCAAGTCATTAGAATACTTTCCTACTAAATTTATGAGACATAAGCATTCAATATTTGAGTAAACAAAGAGAAAAAAAAGCTATCTATTGGGTTTCACTAAAAAGTCCATTGGAAGACTTGACTATTGTTGTTAAAAGACATAGGCATTCATATTATAGAGCCACAAACCACACTAGTAAAATAAAAACATGATAACATGGGATTCGAACAAATGACAGTCTTTAAATTTCATAGTGCAAACCCAACACCTTACTAACTGTGCTAACTAGACTGTGCATAACAGACATGCAATTTATCAGAGATTTAAATGAATAAGCTACAGTGTCCAAGGTACTAAACATAATATATTCTCTGGGGTGTCATAAGCAAGTCATTAGAATACTTTCCTACTAAATTTATAAGACATAAGCATTCAATATTTTAGTAAACAAAGAGAAAAAAAAGCTATCTATTGGTTTTCACTAAAAAGTCAATTGGAAGACTTGACTATTGTGGTTAAAAGACAAAGGCATTCATATTATAGAGCCACAAACAACACTAGTAAAATAAAAACATGATAACATGGGATTCAAACCAATGACAGTCTTAATTTGATAGTGCAAACCCAACACCTTACTAACTGTGCTAACCAGACTGTGCATACCAGATGCGCAATTTATCAGAGATTTAAGTGAATAAGCTACAGTGTCCAAGGTATAAACATAATATATTCTATGGGGTGTCATAAGCAAGTCATTAGAATACTTTCCTACTAAATTTATAAGACATAAGCATTCAATATTTTAGTAAACAAAGAAAAAATAAAGCTATCTATTGGGTTTCACTAAAAAGTCCATTGGAAGACTTGACTATTGTTGTTAAAAGACATTGGCATTCATATTAAAGAGCAACAAATCACACTAGTAAAATAAAAACATGATAACATGGAATTCGAAACAATGACAGTCTTAATTTCATAGTGCAAACCCAACACCTTACTAACTTGGCTAACCAGACTGTGCATACCAGACACAGAATTTATCAGAGATTTAAGTGAATAAGCTACAGTGTCCAAGGTACTAAACATAATATATTCTATGGGGTGTCATAAGCAAGTCATTAGAATACTTTCCTACTAAATTTATAAGACATAAGCATTCAATATTTGAGTAAACAAAGAGAAAAAAAAACTATCTATTGGTTTTCACTAAAAAGTCAATTGGAAGACTTGACTATTGTGGTTAAAAGACATAGGCATTCATATTGTAGAGCCACAAACAACACTAGTAAAATAAAAACATGATAACATGGGATTCAAACCAATGACAGTCTTAATTTGATAGTGCAAACCCAACACCTTACTAACTGTGCTAACCAGACTGTGCATACCAGATGCGCAATTTATCAGAGATTTAAGTGAATAAGCTACAGTGTCCAAGGTATAAACATAATATATTCTATGGGGTGTCATAAGCAAGTCATTAGAATACTTTCCTACTAAATTTATAAGACATAAGCATTCAATATTTTAGTAAACAAAGAAAAAATAAAGCTATCTATTGGGTTTCACTAAAAAGTCCATTGGAAGACTTGACTATTGTTGTTAAAAGACATAGGCATTCATATTATAGAGCCACAAACCACACTAGTAAAATAAAAACATGATAACATGGGATTCGAACCAATGACAGTCTTAATTTCATAGTGCAAACCCAACACCTTACTAACTGTGCTAACCAGACTGTGCATACCAGATGTGCAATTTATCAGAGATTTAAGTGAATAAGCTACAGTGTCCAAGGTACTAAACATAATATATTCTATGGGGTGTCATAAGCAAGTCATTAGAATACTTTCCTACTAAATTTATAAGACATAAGCATTCAATATTTGAGTAAACAAAGAGAAAAAAAAGCTATCTATTGGTTTTCACTAAAAAGTCAATTGGAAGACTTGACTATTGTGGTTAAAAGACAAAGGCATTCATATTATAGAGCCACAAACAACACTAGTAAAATAAAAACATGATAACATGGGATTCAAACCAATGACAGTATTAATTTGATAGTGCAAATCCAACACCTTACTAACTGTGCTAACCAGACTGTGCATACCAGATGCGCAATTTATCAGAGATTTAAGTGAATAAGCTACAGTGTCCAAGGTACTAAACATAATATATTCTATGGGGTGTCATAAGCAAGTCATTAGAATACTTTCCTACTAAATTTATAAGACATAAGCATTCAATATTTTAGTAAACAAAGAGAAAATAAAGCTATCTATTGGGTTTCACTAAAAAGTCCATTGGAAGACTTGACTATTGTTGTTAAAAGACATAGGCATTCATATTATAGAGCCACAAACCACACTAGTAAAATAAAAACATAATAGCATGGGATTTGAACCAATGACAGTCTTAGTTTGATAGTGCAAACCCAACACCTCACTAACTGTGCTAACCAGGTCTGCGCATACCAGACACACAATTTATTAGAGATTTAAGTGAATAAGCTACAGTGTCCAAGGTACTAAACATAATATATTCTATGGGATGTCATAAGCAAGTCATTAGAATACTTTCCTACTAAATTTATAAGACATAAGCATTCAAAATTTGAGTAAACAAAGAGAAAATAAAGCTATCTATTGGGTTTCACTAAAAAGTCCATTGGAAGACTTGACTATTGTTGTTAAAAGACATAGGTATTCATATTATAGAGCAACAAATCACACTAGTAAAATAAAAACATGATAACATGGGATTCGAACCAATGACAGTCTTAATTTCATAGTGCAAACCCAACACCTTACTAACTGGGCTAACCAGACTGTGCATACCAGACACAGAATTTATCAGAGATTTAAGTGAATAAGCTACAGTGTCCAAGGTACTAAACATAATATATTCTATGGGGTGTCATAAGCAAGTCATTAGAATACTTTCCTACTAAATTTACAAGACATAAGCATTCAATATTTGAGTAAACAAAGAGAAAAAAAAGCTATCTATTGGTTTTCACTAAAAAGTCAATTGGAAGACTAGACTATTGTGGTTAAAAGACATAGGCATTCATATTATAGAGCCACAAACAACACTAGTAAAATAAAAACATGATAATATGGGATTCAAACCAATGACAGTCTTAATTTGACAATGCAAACCCAACACTTTACTAACTGTGCTAACCAGACTGTGCATACCAGATGCGCAATTTATCAGAGATTTAAGTGAATAAGCTACAGTGTCCAAGGTACTAAACATAATATATTCTATGGGGTGTCATAAGCAAGTCATTAGAATACTTTCCTGCTAAATTTATAAGACATAAGCATTCAATATTTTAGTAAACAAAGAAAAAATAAAGCTATCTATTGGGTTTCACTAAAAAGTCCATTGGAAGACTTGACTATTGTTGTTAAAAGACATAGGCATTCATATTATAGAGCCACAAACCACACTAGTAAAATAAAAACATGATAACATGGGATTCGAACCAATGACAGTCTTAATTTCATAGTGCAAACCCAACACCTTACTAACTGTGCTAACCAGACTGTGCATACCAGATGTGCAATTTATCAGAGATTTAAGTGAATAAGCTACAGTGTCCAAGGTACTAAACATAATATATTCTATGGGGTGTCATAAGCAAGTCATTAGAATACTTTCCTACTAAATTTATAAGACATAAGCATTCAATATTTGAGTAAACAAAGAGAAAAAAAAGCTATCTATTGGTTTTCACTAAAAAGTCAATTGGAAGACTTGACTATTGTGGTTAAAAGACAAAGGCATTCATATTATAGAGCCACAAACAACACTAGTAAAATAAAAACATGATAACATGGGATTCAAACCAATGACAGTCTTAATTTGATAGTGCAAACCCAACACTTTACTAACTGTGCTAACCAGACTGTGCATACCAGATGCGCAATTTATCAGAGATTTAAGTGAATAAGCTACAGTGTCCAAGGTACTAAACATAATATATTCTATGGGGTGTCATAAGCAAGTCATTAGAATACTTTCCTGCTAAATTTATAAGACATAAGCATTCAATATTTTAGTAAACAAAGAAAAAATAAAGCTATCTATTGGGTTTCACTAAAAAGTCCATTGGAAGACTTGACTATTGTTGTTAAAAGACATAGGCATTCATATTATAGAGCCACAAACCACACTAGTAAAATAAAAACATGATAACATGGGATTCGAACCAATGACAGTCTTAATTTCATAGTGCAAACCCAACACCTTACTAACTGTGCTAACCAGACTGTGCATACCAGATGTGCAATTTATCAGAGATTTAAGTGAATAAGCTACAGTGTCCAAGGTACTAAACATAATATATTCTATGGGGTGTCATAAGCAAGTCATTAGAATACTTTCCTACTAAATTTATAAGACATAAGCATTCAATATTTGAGTAAACAAAGAGAAAAAAAAGCTATCTCTTGGTTTTCACTAAAAAGTCAATTGGAAGACTTGACTATTGTGGTTAAAAGACAAAGGCATTCATATTATAGAGCCACAAACAACACTAGTAAAATAAAAACATGATAACATGGGATTCAAACCAATGACAGTCTTAATTTGATAGTGCAAATCCAACACCTTACTAACTGTGCTAACCAGACTGTGCATACCAGATGCGCAATTTATCAGAGATTTAAGTGAATAAGCTACAGTGTCCAAGGTACTAAACATAATATATTCTATGGGGTGTCATAAGCAAGTCATTAGAATACTTTCCTACTAAATTTATAAGACATAAGCATTCAATATTTGAGTAAACAAAGAGAAAAAAAAGCTATCTATTGGTTTTCACTAAAAAGTCAATTGGAAGACTTGACTATTGTTGTTAAAAGACATAGGCATTCATATTAAAGAGCAACAAATCAAACTAGTAAAATAAAAACATGATAACATGGGATTCGAACCAATGACAGTCTAACTTTCATAGTACAAACTCAACACCTTACTAACTGTACTAACTAGACTGTGCATAGCAGACATGCAATTTATCAGAGATTTAAGTGAATAAGCTACAGTGTCCAAGGTACTAAACATAATATATTCTATGGGATGTCATAAGCAAGTCATTAGAATACTTTCCTACTAAATTTATAAGACATAAGCATTCAAAATTTGAGTAAACAAAGAGAAAATAAAGCTATCTATTGGGTTTCACTAAAAAGTCCATTGGAAGACTTGACTATTGTTGTTAAAAGACATAGGTATTCATATTATAGAGCAACAAATCACACTAGTAAAATAAAAACATGATAACATGGGATTCGAACCAATGACAGTCTTAATTTCATAGTGCAAACCCAACACCTTACTAACTGGGCTAACCAGACTGTGCATACCAGACACACAATTTATCAGAGATTTAAGTGAATAAGCTACAGTGTCCAAGGTACTAAACATAATATATTCTATGGGGTGTCATAAGCAAGTCATTAGAATACTTTCCTACTAAATTTATGAGACATAAGCATTCAATATTTGAGTAAACAAAGAGAAAAAAAAGCTATCTATTGGGTTTCACTAAAAAGTCCATTGGAAGACTTGACTATTGTTGTTAAAAGACATAGGCATTCATATTATAGAGCCACAAACCACACTAGTAAAATAAAAACATGATAACATGGGATTCGAACAAATGACAGTCTTTAAATTTCATAGTGCAAACCCAACACCTTACTAACTGTGCTAACTAGACTGTGCATAACAGACATGCAATTTATCAGAGATTTAAATGAATAAGCTACAGTGTCCAAGGTACTAAACATAATATATTCTCTGGGGTGTCATAAGCAAGTCATTAGAATACTTTCCTACTAAATTTATAAGACATAAGCATTCAATATTTTAGTAAACAAAGAGAAAAAAAAGCTATCTATTGGTTTTCACTAAAAAGTCAATTGGAAGACTTGACTATTGTGGTTAAAAGACAAAGGCATTCATATTATAGAGCCACAAACAACACTAGTAAAATAAAAACATGATAACATGGGATTCAAACCAATGACAGTCTTAATTTGATAGTGCAAACCCAACACCTTACTAACTGTGCTAACCAGACTGTGCATACCAGATGCGCAATTTATCAGAGATTTAAGTGAATAAGCTACAGTGTCCAAGGTATAAACATAATATATTCTATGGGGTGTCATAAGCAAGTCATTAGAATACTTTCCTACTAAATTTATAAGACATAAGCATTCAATATTTTAGTAAACAAAGAAAAAATAAAGCTATCTATTGGGTTTCACTAAAAAGTCCATTGGAAGACTTGACTATTGTTGTTAAAAGACATAGGCATTCATATTAAAGAGCAACAAATCACACTAGTAAAATAAAAACATGATAACATGGAATTCGAAACAATGACAGTCTTAATTTCATAGTGCAAACCCAACACCTTACTAACTGGGCTAACCAGACTGTGCATACCAGACACAGAATTTATCAGAGATTTAAGTGAATAAGCTACAGTGTCCAAGGTACTAAACATAATATATTCTATGGGGTGTCATAAGCAAGTCATTAGAATACTTTCCTACTAAATTTATAAGACATAAGCATTCAATATTTGAGTAAACAAAGAGAAAAAAAAGCTATCTATTGGTTTTCACTAAAAAGTCAATTGGAAGACTTGACTATTGTGGTTAAAAGACATAGGCATTCATATTATAGAGCCACAAACAACACTAGTAAAATAAAAACATGATAACATGGGATTCAAACCAATGACAGTCTTAATTTGATAGTGCAAACCCAACACCTTACTAACTGTGCTAACCAGACTGTGCATACCAGATGCGCAATTTATCAGAGATTTAAGTGAATAAGCTACAGTGTCCAAGGTACTAAACATAATATATTCTATGGGGTGTCATAAGCAAGTCATTAGAATACTTTCCTACTAAATTTATAAGACATAAGCATTCAATATTTGAGTAAACAAAGAGAAAAAAAAGCTATCTATTGGTTTTCACTAAAAAGTCAATTGGAAGACTTGACTATTGTGGTTAAAAGACAAAGGCATTCATATTATAGAGCCACAAACAACACTAGTAAAATAAAAACATGATAACATGGGATTCAAACCAATGACAGTCTTAATTTGATAGTGCAAATCCAACACCTTACTAACTGTGCTAACCAGACTGTGCATACCAGATGCGCAATTTATCAGAGATTTAAGTGAATAAGCTACAGTGTCCAAGGTACTAAACATAATATATTCTATGGGGTGTCATAAGCAAGTCATTAGAATACTTTCCTACTAAATTTATAAGACATAAGCATTCAATATTTGAGTAAACAAAGAGAAAAAAAAGCTATCTATTGGTTTTCACTAAAAAGTCAATTGGAAGACTTGACTATTGTTGTTAAAAGACATAGGCATTCATATTAAAGAGCAACAAATCAAACTAGTAAAATAAAAACATGATAACATGGGATTCGAACCAATGACAGTCTAACTTTCATAGTGCAAACCCAACAACTTACTAACTGTGCTAACTAGACTGTGCATAGCAGACATGCAATTTATCAGAGATTTAAGTGAATAAGCTACAGTGTCCAAGGTACTAAACATAATATATTCTATGGGGTGTCATAAGCAAGTCATTAGAATACTTTCCTACTAAATTTATAAGACATAAGCATTCAATATTTTAGTAAACAAAGAGAAAATAAAGCTATCTATTGGGTTTCACTAAAAAGTCCATTGGAAGACTTGACTATTGTTGTTAAAAGACATAGGCATTCATATTATAGAGCCACAAACCACACTAGTAAAATAAAAACATAATAGCATGGGATTTGAACCAATGACAGTCTTAGTTTGATAGTGCAAACCCAACACCTCACTAACTGTGCTAACCAGGTCTGCGCATACCAGACACACAATTTATTAGAGATTTAAGTGAATAAGCTACAGTGTCCAAGGTACTAAACATAATATATTCTATGGGATGTCATAAGCAAGTCATTAGAATACTTTCCTACTAAATTTATAAGACATAAGCATTCAAAATTTGAGTAAACAAAGAGAAAATAAAGCTATCTATTGGGTTTCACTAAAAAGTCCATTGGAAGACTTGACTATTGTTGTTAAAAGACATAGGTATTCATATTATAGAGCAACAAATCACACTAGTAAAATAAAAACATGATAACATAGGATTCGAACCAATGACAGTCTTAATTTCATAGTGCAAACCCAACACCTTACTAACTGGGCTAACCAGACTGTGCATACCAGACACAGAATTTATCAGAGATTTAAGTGAATAAGCTACAGTGTCCAAGGTACTAAACATAATATATTCTATGGGGTGTCATAAGCAAGTCATTAGAATACTTTCCTACTAAATTTACAAGACATAAGCATTCAATATTTGAGTAAACAAAGAGAAAAAAAAGCTATCTATTGGTTTTCACTAAAAAGTCAATTGGAAGACTAGACTATTGTGGTTAAAAGACATAGGCATTCATATTATAGAGCCACAAACAACACTAGTAAAATAAAAACATGATAATATGGGATTCAAACCAATGACAGTCTTAATTTGACAGTGCAAACCCAACACCTTACTAACTGTGCTAACCAGACTGTGCATACCAGATGCGCAATTTATCAGAGATTTAAGTGAATAAGCTACAGTGTCCAAGGTACTAAACATAATATATTCTATGGGGTGTCATAAGCAAGTCATTAGAATACTTTCCTGCTAAATTTATAAGACATAAGCATTCAATATTTTAGTAAACAAAGAAAAAATAAAGCTATCTATTGGGTTTCACTAAAAAGTCCATTGGAAGACTTGACTATTGTTGTTAAAAGACATAGGCATTCATATTATAGAGCCACAAACCACACTAGTAAAATAAAAACATGATAACATGGGATTCGAACCAATGACAGTCTTAATTTCATAGTGCAAACCCAACACCTTACTAACTGTGCTAACCAGACTGTGCATACCAGATGTGCAATTTATCAGAGATTTAAGTGAATAAGCTACAGTGTCCAAGGTACTAAACATAATATATTCTATGGGGTGTCATAAGCAAGTCATTAGAATACTTTCCTACTAAATTTATAAGACATAAGCATTCAATATTTGAGTAAACAAAGAGAAAAAAAAGCTATCTCTTGGTTTTCACTAAAAAGTCAATTGGAAGACTTGACTATTGTGGTTAAAAGACAAAGGCATTCATATTATAGAGCCACAAACAACACTAGTAAAATAAAAACATGATAACATGGGATTCAAACCAATGACAGTCTTAATTTGACAGTGCAAACCCAACACTTTACTAACTGTGCTAACCAGACTGTGCATACCAGATGCGCAATTTATCAGAGATTTAAGTGAATAAGCTACAGTGTCCAAGGTACTAAACATAATATATTCTATGGGGTGTCATAAGCAAGTCATTAGAATACTTTCCTGCTAAATTTATAAGACATAAGCATTCAATATTTTAGTAAACAAAGAAAAAATAAAGCTATCTATTGGGTTTCACTAAAAAGTCCATTGGAAGACTTGACTATTGTTGTTAAAAGACATAGGCATTCATATTATAGAGCCACAAACCACACTAGTAAAATAAAAACATGATAACATGAGATTCGAACCAATGACAGTCTTAATTTCATAGTGCAAACCCAACACCTTACTAACTGTGCTAACCAGACTGTGCATACCAGATGCGCAATTTATCAGAGATTTAAGTGAATAAGCTACAGTGTCCAAGGTATAAACATAATATATTCTATGGGGTGTCATAAGCAAGTCATTAGAATACTTTCCTACTAAATTTATAAGACATAAGCATTCAATATTTTAGTAAACAAAGAAAAAATAAAGCTATCTATTGGGTTTCACTAAAAAGTCCATTGGAAGACTTGACTATTGTTGTTAAAAGACATTGGCATTCATATTAAAGAGCAACAAATCACACTAGTAAAATAAAAACATGATAACATGGAATTCGAAACAATGACAGTCTTAATTTCATAGTGCAAACCCAACACCTTACTAACTTGGCTAACCGGACTGTGCATACCAGACACAGAATTTATCAGAGATTTAAGTGAATAAGCTACAGTGTCCAAGGTACTAAACATAATATATTCTATGGGGTGTCATAAGCAAGTCATTAGAATACTTTCCTACTAAATTTATAAGACATAAGCATTCAATATTTGAGTAAACAAAGAGAAAAAAAAGCTATCTATTGGTTTTCACTAAAAAGTCAATTGGAAGACTTGACTATTGTGGTTAAAAGACATAGGCATTCATATTGTAGAGCCACAAACAACACTAGTAAAATAAAAACATGATAACATGGGATTCAAACCAATGACAGTCTTAATTTGATAGTGCAAACCCAACACCTTACTAACTGTGCTAACCAGACTGTGCATACCAGATGCGCAATTTATCAGAGATTTAAGTGAATAAGCTACAGTGTCCAAGGTATAAACATAATATATTCTATGGGGTGTCATAAGCAAGTCATTAGAATACTTTCCTACTAAATTTATAAGACATAAGCATTCAATATTTTAGTAAACAAAGAAAAAATAAAGCTATCTATTGGGTTTCACTAAAAAGTCCATTGGAAGACTTGACTATTGTTGTTAAAAGACATAGGCATTCATATTATAGAGCCACAAACCACACTAGTAAAATAAAAACATGATAACATGGGATTCGAACCAATGACAGTCTTAATTTCATAGTGCAAACCCAACACCTTACTAACTGTGCTAACCAGACTGTGCATACCAGATGTGCAATTTATCAGAGATTTAAGTGAATAAGCTACAGTGTCCAAGGTACTAAACATAATATATTCTATGGGGTGTCATAAGCAAGTCATTAGAATACTTTCCTACTAAATTTATAAGACATAAGCATTCAATATTTGAGTAAACAAAGAGAAAAAAAAGCTATCTATTGGTTTTCACTAAAAAGTCAATTGGAAGACTTGACTATTGTGGTTAAAAGACAAAGGCATTCATATTATAGAGCCACAAACAACACTAGTAAAATAAAAACATGATAACATGGGATTCAAACCAATGACAGTATTAATTTGATAGTGCAAATCCAACACCTTACTAACTGTGCTAACCAGACTGTGCATACCAGATGCGCAATTTATCAGAGATTTAAGTGAATAAGCTACAGTGTCCAAGGTACTAAACATAATATATTCTATGGGGTGTCATAAGCAAGTCATTAGAATACTTTCCTACTAAATTTATAAGACATAAGCATTCAATATTTTAGTAAACAAAGAGAAAATAAAGCTATCTATTGGGTTTCACTAAAAAGTCCATTGGAAGACTTGACTATTGTTGTTAAAAGACATAGGCATTCATATTATAGAGCCACAAACCACACTAGTAAAATAAAAACATAATAGCATGGGATTTGAACCAATGACAGTCTTAGTTTGATAGTGCAAACCCAACACCTCACTAACTGTGCTAACCAGGTCTGCGCATACCAGACACACAATTTATTAGAGATTTAAGTGAATAAGCTACAGTGTCCAAGGTACTAAACATAATATATTCTATGGGATGTCATAAGCAAGTCATTAGAATACTTTCCTACTAAATTTATAAGACATAAGCATTCAAAATTTGAGTAAACAAAGAGAAAATAAAGCTATCTATTGGGTTTCACTAAAAAGTCCATTGGAAGACTTGACTATTGTTGTTAAAAGACATAGGTATTCATATTATAGAGCAACAAATCACACTAGTAAAATAAAAACATGATAACATGGGATTCGAACCAATGACAGTCTTAATTTCATAGTGCAAACCCAACACCTTACTAACAGGGCTAACCAGACTGTGCATACCAGACACAGAATTTATCAGAGATTTAAGTGAATAAGCTACAGTGTCCAAGGTACTAAACATAATATATTCTATGGGGTGTCA
Source organism: Pseudophryne corroboree (assembly GCF_028390025.1). Taxonomy (NCBI): domain Eukaryota; kingdom Metazoa; phylum Chordata; class Amphibia; order Anura; family Myobatrachidae; genus Pseudophryne; species Pseudophryne corroboree. The sequence goes on along the minus strand of NW_026968476.1, from coordinate 23,796 downwards.
TAAGCAAGTCATTAGAATACTTTCCTACTAAATTTACAAGACATAAGCATTCAATATTTGAGTAAACAAAGAGAAAAAAAAGCTATCTATTGGTTTTCACTAAAAAGTCAATTGGAAGACTAGACTATTGTGGTTAAAAGACATAGGCATTCATATTATAGAGCCACAAACAACACTAGTAAAATAAAAACATGATAATATGGGATTCAAACCAATGACAGTCTTAATTTGACAGTGCAAACCCAACACTTTACTAACTGTGCTAACCAGACTGTGCATACCAGATGCGCAATTTATCAGAGATTTAAGTGAATAAGCTACAGTGTCCAAGGTACTAAACATAATATATTCTATGGGGTGTCATAAGCAAGTCATTAGAATACTTTCCTGCTAAATTTATAAGACATAAGCATTCAATATTTTAGTAAACAAAGAAAAAATAAAGCTATCTATTGGGTTTCACTAAAAAGTCCATTGGAAGACTTGACTATTGTTGTTAAAAGACATAGGCATTCATATTATAGAGCCACAAACCACACTAGTAAAATAAAAACATGATAACATGGGATTCGAACCAATGACAGTCTTAATTTCATAGTGCAAACCCAACACCTTACTAACTGTGCTAACCAGACTGTGCATACCAGATGTGCAATTTATCAGAGATTTAAGTGAATAAGCTACAGTGTCCAAGGTACTAAACATAATATATTCTATGGGGTGTCATAAGCAAGTCATTAGAATACTTTCCTACTAAATTTATAAGACATAAGCATTCAATATTTGAGTAAACAAAGAGAAAAAAAAGCTATCTCTTGGTTTTCACTAAAAAGTCAATTGGAAGACTTGACTATTGTGGTTAAAAGACAAAGGCATTCATATTATAGAGCCACAAACAACACTAGTAAAATAAAAACATGATAACATGGGATTCAAACCAATGACAGTCTTAATTTGATAGTGCAAATCCAACACCTTACTAACTGTGCTAACCAGACTGTGCATACCAGATGCGCAATTTATCAGAGATTTAAGTGAATAAGCTACAGTGTCCAAGGTACTAAACATAATATATTCTATGGGGTGTCATAAGCAAGTCATTAGAATACTTTCCTACTAAATTTATAAGACATAAGCATTCAATATTTGAGTAAACAAAGAGAAAAAAAAGCTATCTATTGGTTTTCACTAAAAAGTCAATTGGAAGACTTGACTATTGTTGTTAAAAGACATAGGCATTCATATTAAAGAGCAACAAATCAAACTAGTAAAATAAAAACATGATAACATGGGATTCGAACCAATGACAGTCTAACTTTCATAGTACAAACCCAACACCTTACTAACTGTACTAACTAGACTATGCATAGCAGACATGCAATTTATCAGAGATTTAAGTGAATAAGCTACAGTGTCCAAGGTACTAAACATAATATATTCTATGGGATGTCATAAGCAAGTCATTAGAATACTTTCCTACTAAATTTATAAGACATAAGCATTCAAAATTTGAGTAAACAAAGAGAAAATAAAGCTATCTATTGGGTTTCACTAAAAAGTCCATTGGAAGACTTGACTATTGTTGTTAAAAGACATAGGTATTCATATTATAGAGCAACAAATCACACTAGTAAAATAAAAACATGATAACATGGGATTCGAACCAATGACAGTCTTAATTTCATAGTGCAAACCCAACACCTTACTAACTGGGCTAACCAGACTGTGCATACCAGACACACAATTTATCAGAGATTTAAGTGAATAAGCTACAGTGTCCAAGGTACTAAACATAATATATTCTATGGGGTGTCATAAGCAAGTCATTAGAATACTTTCCTACTAAATTTATGAGACATAAGCGTTCAATATTTGAGTAAACAAAGAGAAAAAAAAGCTATCTATTGGGTTTCACTAAAAAGTCCATTGGAAGACTTGACTATTGTTGTTAAAAGACATAGGCATTCATATTATAGAGCCACAAACCACACTAGTAAAATAAAAACATGATAACATGGGATTCGAACAAATGACAGTCTTTAAATTTCATAGTGCAAACCCAACACCTTACTAACTGTGCTAACTAGACTGTGCATAACAGACATGCAATTTATCAGAGATTTAAATGAATAAGCTACAGTGTCCAAGGTACTAAACATAATATATTCTCTGGGGTGTCATAAGCAAGTCATTAGAATACTTTCCTACTAAATTTATAAGACATAAGCATTCAATATTTTAGTAAACAAAGAGAAAAAAAAGCTATCTATTGGTTTTCACTAAAAAGTCAATTGGAAGACTTGACTATTGTGGTTAAAAGACAAAGGCATTCATATTATAGAGCCACAAACAACACTAGTAAAATAAAAACATGATAACATGGGATTCAAACCAATGACAGTCTTAATTTGATAGTGCAAACCCAACACCTTACTAACTGTGCTAACCAGACTGTGCATACCAGATGCGCAATTTATCAGAGATTTAAGTGAATAAGCTACAGTGTCCAAGGTATAAACATAATATATTCTATGGGGTGTCATAAGCAAGTCATTAGAATACTTTCCTACTAAATTTATAAGACATAAGCATTCAATATTTTAGTAAACAAAGAAAAAATAAAGCTATCTATTGGGTTTCACTAAAAAGTCCATTGGAAGACTTGACTATTGTTGTTAAAAGACATAGGCATTCATATTAAAGAGCAACAAATCACACTAGTAAAATAAAAACATGATAACATGGAATTCGAAACAATGACAGTCTTAATTTCATAGTGCAAACCCAACACCTTACTAACTGGGCTAACCAGACTGTGCATACCAGACACAGAATTTATCAGAGATTTAAGTGAATAAGCTACAGTGTCCAAGGTACTAAACATAATATATTCTATGGGGTGTCATAAGCAAGTCATTAGAATACTTTCCTACTAAATTTATAAGACATAAGCATTCAATATTTGAGTAAACAAAGAGAAAAAAAAGCTATCTATTGGTTTTCACTAAAAAGTCAATTGGAAGACTTGACTATTGTGGTTAAAAGACAAAGGCATTCATATTATAGAGCCACAAACAACACTAGTAAAATAAAAACATGATAACATGGGATTTAAACCAATGACAGTCTTAATTTGATAGTGCAAACCCAACACCTTACTAACTGTGCTAACCAGACTGTGCATACCAGATGCGCAATTTATCAGAGATTTAAGTGAATAAGCTACAGTGTCCAAGGTATAAACATAATATATTCTATGGGGTGTCATAAGCAAGTCATTAGAATACTTTCCTACTAAATTTATAAGACATAAGCATTCAATATTTTAGTAAACAAAGAAAAAATAAAGCTATCTATTGGGTTTCACTAAAAAGTCCATTGGAAGACTTGACTATTGTTGTTAAAAGACATAGGCATTCATATTAAAGAGCAACAAATCACACTAGTAAAATAAAAACATGATAACATGGAATTCGAAACAATGACAGTCTTAATTTCATAGTGCAAACCCAACACCTTACTAACTGGGCTAACCAGACTGTGCATACCAGACACAGAATTTATCAGAGATTTAAGTGAATAAGCTACAGTGTCCAAGGTACTAAACATAATATATTCTATGGGGTGTCATAAGCAAGTCATTAGAATACTTTCCTACTAAATTTATAAGACATAAGCATTCAATATTTGAGTAAACAAAGAGAAAAAAAAGCTATCTATTGGTTTTCACTAAAAAGTCAATTGGAAGACTTGACTATTGTGGTTAAAAGACATAGGCATTCATATTATAGAGCCACAAACAACACTAGTAAAATAAAAACATGATAACATGGGATTCAAACCAATGACAGTCTTAATTTGATAGTGCAAACCCAACACCTTACTAACTGTGCTAACCAGACTGTGCATACCAGATGCGCAATTTATCAGAGATTTAAGTGAATAAGCTACAGTGTCCAAGGTACTAAACATAATATATTCTATGGGGTGTCATAAGCAAGTCATTAGAATACTTTCCTACTAAATTTATAAGACATAAGCATTCAATATTTGAGTAAACAAAGAGAAAAAAAAGCTATCTATTGGTTTTCACTAAAAAGTCAATTGGAAGACTTGACTATTGTGGTTAAAAGACAAAGGCATTCATATTATAGAGCCACAAACAACACTAGTAAAATAAAAACATGATAACATGGGATTCAAACCAATGACAGTCTTAATTTGATAGTGCAAATCCAACACCTTACTAACTGTGCTAACCAGACTGTGCATACCAGATGCGCAATTTATCAGAGATTTAAGTGAATAAGCTACAGTGTCCAAGGTACTAAACATAATATATTCTATGGGGTGTCATAAGCAAGTCATTAGAATACTTTACTACTAAATTTATAAGACATAAGCATTCAATATTTGAGTAAACAAAGAGAAAAAAAAGCTATCTATTGGTTTTCACTAAAAAGTCAATTGGAAGACTTGACTATTGTTGTTAAAAGACATAGGCATTCATATTAAAGAGCAACAAATCAAACTAGTAAAATAAAAACATGATAACATGGGATTCGAACCAATGACAGTCTAACTTTCATAGTGCAAACCCAACAACTTACTAACTGTGCTAACTAGACTGTGCATAGCAGACATGCAATTTATCAGAGATTTAAGTGAATAAGCTACAGTGTCCAAGGTACTAAACATAATATATTCTATGGGGTGTCATAAGCAAGTCATTAGAATACTTTCCTACTAAATTTATAAGACATAAGCATTCAATATTTTAGTAAACAAAGAGAAAATAAAGCTATCTATTGGGTTTCACTAAAAAGTCCATTGGAAGACTTGACTATTGTGGTTAAAAGACAAAGGCATTCATATTATAGAGCCACAAACAACACTAGTAAAATAAAAACATGATAACATGGGATTCAAACCAATGACAGTCTTAATTTGACAGTGCAAACCCAACACTTTACTAACTGTGCTAACCAGACTGTGCATACCAGATGCGCAATTTATCAGAGATTTAAGTGAATAAGCTACAGTGTCCAAGGTACTAAACATAATATATTCTATGGGGTGTCATAAGCAAGTCATTAGAATACTTTCCTGCTAAATTTATAAGACATAAGCATTCAATATTTTAGTAAACAAAGAAAAAATAAAGCTATCTATTGGGTTTCACTAAAAAGTCCATTGGAAGACTTGACTATTGTTGTTAAAAGACATAGGCATTCATATTATAGAGCCACAAACCACACTAGTAAAATAAAAACATGATAACATGGGATTCGAACCAATGACAGTCTTAATTTCATAGTGCAAACCCAACACCTTACTAACTGTGCTAACCAGACTGTGCATACCAGATGTGCAATTTATCAGAGATTTAAGTGAATAAGCTACAGTGTCCAAGGTACTAAACATAATATATTCTATGGGGTGTCATAAGCAAGTCATTAGAATACTTTCCTACTAAATTTATAAGACATAAGCATTCAATATTTGAGTAAACAAAGAGAAAAAAAAGCTATCTCTTGGTTTTCACTAAAAAGTCAATTGGAAGACTTGACTATTGTGGTTAAAAGACAAAGGCATTCATATTATAGAGCCACAAACAACACTAGTAAAATAAAAACATGATAACATGGGATTCAAACCAATGACAGTCTTAATTTGATAGTGCAAATCCAACACCTTACTAACTGTGCTAACCAGACTGTGCATACCAGATGCGCAATTTATCAGAGATTTAAGTGAATAAGCTACAGTGTCCAAGGTACTAAACATAATATATTCTATGGGGTGTCATAAGCAAGTCATTAGAATACTTTCCTACTAAATTTATAAGACATAAGCATTCAATATTTGAGTAAACAAAGAGAAAAAAAAGCTATCTATTGGTTTTCACTAAAAAGTCAATTGGAAGACTTGACTATTGTTGTTAAAAGACATAGGCATTCATATTAAAGAGCAACAAATCAAACTAGTAAAATAAAAACATGATAACATGGGATTCGAACCAATGACAGTCTAACTTTCATAGTACAAACCCAACACCTTACTAACTGTACTAACTAGACTGTGCATAGCAGACATGCAATTTATCAGAGATTTAAGTGAATAAGCTACAGTGTCCAAGGTACTAAACATAATATATTCTATGGGATGTCATAAGCAAGTCATTAGAATACTTTCCTACTAAATTTATAAGACATAAGCATTCAAAATTTGAGTAAACAAAGAGAAAATAAAGCTATCTATTGGGTTTCACTAAAAAGTCCATTGGAAGACTTGACTATTGTTGTTAAAAGACATAGGTATTCATATTATAGAGCAACAAATCACACTAGTAAAATAAAAACATGATAACATGGGATTCGAACCAATGACAGTCTTAATTTCATAGTGCAAACCCAACACCTTACTAACTGGGCTAACCAGACTGTGCATACCAGACACACAATTTATCAGAGATTTAAGTGAATAAGCTACAGTGTCCAAGGTACTAAACATAATATATTCTATGGGGTGTCATAAGCAAGTCATTAGAATACTTTCCTACTAAATTTATGAGACATAAGCATTCAATATTTGAGTAAACAAAGAGAAAAAAAAGCTATCTATTGGGTTTCACTAAAAAGTCCATTGGAAGACTTGACTATTGTTGTTAAAAGACATAGGCATTCATATTATAGAGCCACAAACCACACTAGTAAAATAAAAACATGATAACATGGGATTCGAACAAATGACAGTCTTTAAATTTCATAGTGCAAACCCAACACCTTACTAACTGTGCTAACTAGACTGTGCATAACAGACATGCAATTTATCAGAGATTTAAATGAATAAGCTACAGTGTCCAAGGTACTAAACATAATATATTCTCTGGGGTGTCATAAGCAAGTCATTAGAATACTTTCCTACTAAATTTATAAGACATAAGCATTCAATATTTTAGTAAACAAAGAGAAAAAAAAGCTATCTATTGGTTTTCACTAAAAAGTCAATTGGAAGACTTGACTATTGTGGTTAAAAGACAAAGGCATTCATATTATAGAGCCACAAACAACACTAGTAAAATAAAAACATGATAACATGGGATTCAAACCAATGACAGTCTTAATTTGATAGTGCAAACCCAACACCTTACTAACTGTGCTAACCAGACTGTGCATACCAGATGCGCAATTTATCAGAGATTAAAGTGAATAAGCTACAGTGTCCAAGGTATAAACATAATATATTCTATGGGGTGTCATAAGCAAGTCATTAGAATACTTTCCTACTAAATTTATAAGACATAAGCATTCAATATTTTAGTAAACAAAGAAAAAATAAAGCTATCTATTGGGTTTCACTAAAAAGTCCATTGGAAGACTTGACTATTGTTGTTAAAAGACATAGGCATTCATATTAAAGAGCAACAAATCACACTAGTAAAATAAAAACATGATAACATGGAATTCGAAACAATGACAGTCTTAATTTCATAGTGCAAACCCAACACCTTACTAACTGGGCTAACCAGACTGTGCATACCAGACACAGAATTTATCAGAGATTTAAGTGAATAAGCTACAGTGTCCAAGGTACTAAACATAATATATTCTATGGGGTGTCATAAGCAAGTCATTAGAATACTTTCCTACTAAATTTATAAGACATAAGCATTCAATATTTGAGTAAACAAAGAGAAAAAAAAGCTATCTATTGGTTTTCACTAAAAAGTCAATTGGAAGACTTGACTATTGTGGTTAAAAGACATAGGCATTCATATTATAGAGCCACAAACAACACTAGTAAAATAAAAACATGATAACATGGGATTCAAACCAATGACAGTCTTAATTTGATAGTGCAAACCCAACACCTTACTAACTGTGCTAACCAGACTGTGCATACCAGATGCGCAATTTATCAGAGATTTAAGTGAATAAGCTACAGTGTCCAAGGTACTAAACATAATATATTCTATGGGGTGTCATAAGCAAGTCATTAGAATACTTTCCTACTAAATTTATAAGACATAAGCATTCAATATTTGAGTAAACAAAGAGAAAAAAAAGCTATCTATTGGTTTTCACTAAAAAGTCAATTGGAAGACTTGACTATTGTGGTTAAAAGACAAAGGCATTCATATTATAGAGCCACAAACAACACTAGTAAAATAAAAACATGATAACATGGGATTCAAACCAATGACAGTCTTAATTTGATAGTGCAAATCCAACACCTTACTAACTGTGCTAACCAGACTGTGCATACCAGATGCGCAATTTATCAGAGATTTAAGTGAATAAGCTACAGTGTCCAAGGTACTAAACATAATATATTCTATGGGGTGTCATAAGCAAGTCATTAGAATACTTTCCTACTAAATTTATAAGACATAAGCATTCAATATTTGAGTAAACAAAGAGAAAAAAAAGCTATCTATTGGTTTTCACTAAAAAGTCAATTGGAAGACTTGACTATTGTTGTTAAAAGACATAGGCATTCATATTAAAGAGCAACAAATCAAACTAGTAAAATAAAAACATGATAACATGGGATTCGAACCAATGACAGTCTAACTTTCATAGTGCAAACCCAACAACTTACTAACTGTGCTAACTAGACTGTGCATAGCAGACATGCAATTTATCAGAGATTTAAGTGAATAAGCTACAGTGTCCAAGGTACTAAACATAATATATTCTATGGGGTGTCATAAGCAAGTCATTAGAATACTTTCCTACTAAATTTATAAGACATAAGCATTCAATATTTTAGTAAACAAAGAGAAAATAAAGCTATCTATTGGGTTTCACTAAAAAGTCCATTGGAAGACTTGACTATTGTTGTTAAAAGACATAGGCATTCATATTATAGAGCCACAAACCACACTAGTAAAATAAAAACATAATAGCATGGGATTTGAACCAATGACAGTCTTAGTTTGATAGTGCAAACCCAACACCTCACTAACTGTGCTAACCAGGTCTGCGCATACCAGACACACAATTTATTAGAGATTTAAGTGAATAAGCTACAGTGTCCAAGGTACTAAACATAATATATTCTATGGGATGTCATAAGCAAGTCATTAGAATACTTTCCTACTAAATTTATAAGACATAAGCATTCAAAATTTGAGTAAACAAAGAGAAAATAAAGCTATCTATTGGGTTTCACTAAAAAGTCCATTGGAAGACTTGACTATTGTTGTTAAAAGACATAGGTATTCATATTATAGAGCAACAAATCACACTAGTAAAATAAAAACATGATAACATAGGATTCGAACCAATGACAGTCTTAATTTCATAGTGCAAACCCAACACCTTACTAACTGGGCTAACCAGACTGTGCATACCAGACACAGAATTTATCAGAGATTTAAGTGAATAAGCTACAGTGTCCAAGGTACTAAACATAATATATTCTATGGGGTGTCATAAGCAAGTCATTAGAATACTTTCCTACTAAATTTATAAGACATAAGCATTCAATATTTTAGTAAACAAAGAGAAAATAAAGCTATCTATTGGGTTTCACTAAAAAGTCCATTGGAAGACTTGACTATTGTGGTTAAAAGACAAAGGCATTCATATTATAGAGCCACAAACAACACTAGTAAAATAAAAACATGATAACATGGGATTCAAACCAATGACAGTCTTAATTTGACAGTGCAAACCCAACACTTTACTAACTGTGCTAACCAGACTGTGCATACCAGATGCGCAATTTATCAGAGATTTAAGTGAATAAGCTACAGTGTCCAAGGTACTAAACATAATATATTCTATGGGGTGTCATAAGCAAGTCATTAGAATACTTTCCTGCTAAATTTATAAGACATAAGCATTCAATATTTTAGTAAACAAAGAAAAAATAAAGCTATCTATTGGGTTTCACTAAAAAGTCCATTGGAAGACTTGACTATTGTTGTTAAAAGACATAGGCATTCATATTATAGAGCCACAAACCACACTAGTAAAATAAAAACATGATAACATGGGATTCGAACCAATGACAGTCTTAATTTCATAGTGCAAACCCAACACCTTACTAACTGTGCTAACCAGACTGTGCATACCAGATGTGCAATTTATCAGAGATTTAAGTGAATAAGCTACAGTGTCCAAGGTACTAAACATAATATATTCTATGGGGTGTCATAAGCAAGTCATTAGAATACTTTCCTACTAAATTTATAAGACATAAGCATTCAATATTTGAGTAAACAAAGAGAAAAAAAAGCTATCTCTTGGTTTTCACTAAAAAGTCAATTGGAAGACTTGACTATTGTGGTTAAAAGACAAAGGCATTCATATTATAGAGCCACAAACAACACTAGTAAAATAAAAACATGATAACATGGGATTCAAACCAATGACAGTCTTAATTTGATAGTGCAAATCCAACACCTTACTAACTGTGCTAACCAGACTGTGCATACCAGATGCGCAATTTATCAGAGATTTAAGTGAATAAGCTACAGTGTCCAAGGTACTAAACATAATATATTCTATGGGGTGTCATAAGCAAGTCATTAGAATACTTTCCTACTAAATTTATAAGACATAAGCATTCAATATTTGAGTAAACAAAGAGAAAAAAAAGCTATCTATTGGTTTTCACTAAAAAGTCAATTGGAAGACTTGACTATTGTTGTTAAAAGACATAGGCATTCATATTAAAGAGCAACAAATCAAACTAGTAAAATAAAAACATGATAACATGGGATTCGAACCAATGACAGTCTAACTTTCATAGTACAAACCCAACACCTTACTAACTGTACTAACTAGACTGTGCATAGCAGACATGCAATTTATCAGAGATTTAAGTGAATAAGCTACAGTGTCCAAGGTACTAAACATAATATATTCTATGGGATGTCATAAGCAAGTCATTAGAATACTTTCCTACTAAATTTATAAGACATAAGCATTCAAAATTTGAGTAAACAAAGAGAAAATAAAGCTATCTATTGGGTTTCACTAAAAAGTCCATTGGAAGACTTGACTATTGTTGTTAAAAGACATAGGTATTCATATTATAGAGCAACAAATCACACTAGTAAAATAAAAACATGATAACATGGGATTCGAACCAATGACAGTCTTAATTTCATAGTGCAAACCCAACACCTTACTAACTGGGCTAACCAGACTGTGCATACCAGACACACAATTTATCAGAGATTTAAGTGAATAAGCTACAGTGTCCAAGGTACTAAACATAATATATTCTATGGGGTGTCATAAGCAAGTCATTAGAATACTTTCCTACTAAATTTATGAGACATAAGCATTCAATATTTGAGTAAACAAAGAGAAAAAAAAGCTATCTATTGGGTTTCACTAAAAAGTCCATTGGAAGACTTGACTATTGTTGTTAAAAGACATAGGCATTCATATTATAGAGCCACAAACCACACTAGTAAAATAAAAACATGATAACATGGGATTCGAACAAATGACAGTCTTTAAATTTCATAGTGCAAACCCAACACCTTACTAACTGTGCTAACTAGACTGTGCATAACAGACATGCAATTTATCAGAGATTTAAATGAATAAGCTACAGTGTCCAAGGTACTAAACATAATATATTCTCTGGGGTGTCATAAGCAAGTCATTAGAATACTTTCCTACTAAATTTATAAGACATAAGCATTCAATATTTTAGTAAACAAAGAGAAAAAAAAGCTATCTATTGGTTTTCACTAAAAAGTCAATTGGAAGACTTGACTATTGTGGTTAAAAGACAAAGGCATTCATATTATAGAGCCACAAACAACACTAGTAAAATAAAAACATGATAACATGGGATTCAAACCAATGACAGTCTTAATTTGATAGTGCAAACCCAACACCTTACTAACTGTGCTAACCAGACTGTGCATACCAGATGCGCAATTTATCAGAGATTTAAGTGAATAAGCTACAGTGTCCAAGGTATAAACATAATATATTCTATGGGGTGTCATAAGCAAGTCATTAGAATACTTTCCTACTAAATTTATAAGACATAAGCATTCAATATTTTAGTAAACAAAGAAAAAATAAAGCTATCTATTGGGTTTCACTAAAAAGTCCATTGGAAGACTTGACTATTGTTGTTAAAAGACATAGGCATTCATATTAAAGAGCAACAAATCACACTAGTAAAATAAAAACATGATAACATGGAATTCGAAACAATGACAGTCTTAATTTCATAGTGCAAACCCAACACCTTACTAACTGGGCTAACCAGACTGTGCATACCAGACACAGAATTTATCAGAGATTTAAGTGAATAAGCTACAGTGTCCAAGGTACTAAACATAATATATTCTATGGGGTGTCATAAGCAAGTCATTAGAATACTTTCCTACTAAATTTATAAGACATAAGCATTCAATATTTGAGTAAACAAAGAGAAAAAAAAGCTATCTATTGGTTTTCACTAAAAAGTCAATTGGAAGACTTGACTATTGTGGTTAAAAGACATAGGCATTCATATTATAGAGCCACAAACAACACTAGTAAAATAAAAACATGATAACATGGGATTCAAACCAATGACAGTCTTAATTTGATAGTGCAAACCCAACACCTTACTAACTGTGCTAACCAGACTGTGCATACCAGATGCGCAATTTATCAGAGATTTAAGTGAATAAGCTACAGTGTCCAAGGTACTAAACATAATATATTCTATGGGGTGTCATAAGCAAGTCATTAGAATACTTTCCTACTAAATTTATAAGACATAAGCATTCAATATTTGAGTAAACAAAGAGAAAAAAAAGCTATCTATTGGTTTTCACTAAAAAGTCAATTGGAAGACTTGACTATTGTGGTTAAAAGACAAAGGCATTCATATTATAGAGCCACAAACAACACTAGTAAAATAAAAACATGATAACATGGGATTCAAACCAATGACAGTCTTAATTTGATAGTGCAAATCCAACACCTTACTAACTGTGCTAACCAGACTGTGCATACCAGATGCGCAATTTATCAGAGATTTAAGTGAATAAGCTACAGTGTCCAAGGTACTAAACATAATATATTCTATGGGGTGTCATAAGCAAGTCATTAGAATACTTTCCTACTAAATTTATAAGACATAAGCATTCAATATTTGAGTAAACAAAGAGAAAAAAAAGCTATCTATTGGTTTTCACTAAAAAGTCAATTGGAAGACTTGACTATTGTTGTTAAAAGACATAGGCATTCATATTAAAGAGCAACAAATCAAACTAGTAAAATAAAAACATGATAACATGGGATTCGAACCAATGACAGTCTAACTTTCATAGTGCAAACCCAACAACTTACTAACTGTGCTAACTAGACTGTGCATAGCAGACATGCAATTTATCAGAGATTTAAGTGAATAAGCTACAGTGTCCAAGGTACTAAACATAATATATTCTATGGGGTGTCATAAGCAAGTCATTAGAATACTTTCCTACTAAATTTATAAGACATAAGCATTCAATATTTTAGTAAACAAAGAGAAAATAAAGCTATCTATTGGGTTTCACTAAAAAGTCCATTGGAAGACTTGACTATTGTGGTTAAAAGACAAAGGCATTCATATTATAGAGCCACAAACAACACTAGTAAAATAAAAACATGATAACATGGGATTCAAACCAATGACAGTCTTAATTTGACAGTGCAAACCCAACACTTTACTAACTGTGCTAACCAGACTGTGCATACCAGATGCGCAATTTATCAGAGATTTAAGTGAATAAGCTACAGTGTCCAAGGTACTAAACATAATATATTCTATGGGGTGTCATAAGCAAGTCATTAGAATACTTTCCTGCTAAATTTATAAGACATAAGCATTCAATATTTTAGTAAACAAAGAAAAAATAAAGCTATCTATTGGGTTTCACTAAAAAGTCCATTGGAAGACTTGACTATTGTTGTTAAAAGACATAGGCATTCATATTATAGAGCCACAAACCACACTAGTAAAATAAAAACATGATAACATGGGATTCGAACCAATGACAGTCTTAATTTCATAGTGCAAACCCAACACCTTACTAACTGTGCTAACCAGACTGTGCATACCAGATGTGCAATTTATCAGAGATTTAAGTGAATAAGCTACAGTGTCCAAGGTACTAAACATAATATATTCTATGGGGTGTCATAAGCAAGTCATTAGAATACTTTCCTACTAAATTTATAAGACATAAGCATTCAATATTTGAGTAAACAAAGAGAAAAAAAAGCTATCTCTTGGTTTTCACTAAAAAGTCAATTGGAAGACTTGACTATTGTGGTTAAAAGACAAAGGCATTCATATTATAGAGCCACAAACAACACTAGTAAAATAAAAACATGATAACATGGGATTCAAACCAATGACAGTCTTAATTTGATAGTGCAAATCCAACACCTTACTAACTGTGCTAACCAGACTGTGCATACCAGATGCGCAATTTATCAGAGATTTAAGTGAATAAGCTACAGTGTCCAAGGTACTAAACATAATATATTCTATGGGGTGTCATAAGCAAGTCATTAGAATACTTTCCTACTAAATTTATAAGACATAAGCATTCAATATTTGAGTAAACAAAGAGAAAAAAAAGCTATCTATTGGTTTTCACTAAAAAGTCAATTGGAAGACTTGACTATTGTTGTTAAAAGACATAGGCATTCATATTAAAGAGCAACAAATCAAACTAGTAAAATAAAAACATGATAACATGGGATTCGAACCAATGACAGTCTAACTTTCATAGTACAAACCCAACACCTTACTAACTGTACTAACTAGACTGTGCATAGCAGACATGCAATTTATCAGAGATTTAAGTGAATAAGCTACAGTGTCCAAGGTACTAAACATAATATATTCTATGGGATGTCATAAGCAAGTCATTAGAATACTTTCCTACTAAATTTATAAGACATAAGCATTCAAAATTTGAGTAAACAAAGAGAAAATAAAGCTATCTATTGGGTTTCACTAAAAAGTCCATTGGAAGACTTGACTATTGTTGTTAAAAGACATAGGTATTCATATTATAGAGCAACAAATCACACTAGTAAAATAAAAACATGATAACATGGGATTCGAACCAATGACAGTCTTAATTTCATAGTGCAAACCCAACACCTTACTAACTGGGCTAACCAGACTGTGCATACCAGACACACAATTTATCAGAGATTTAAGTGAATAAGCTACAGTGTCCAAGGTACTAAACATAATATATTCTATGGGGTGTCATAAGCAAGTCATTAGAATACTTTCCTACTAAATTTATGAGACATAAGCATTCAATATTTGAGTAAACAAAGAGAAAAAAAAGCTATCTATTGGGTTTCACTAAAAAGTCCATTGGAAGACTTGACTATTGTTGTTAAAAGACATAGGCATTCATATTATAGAGCCACAAACCACACTAGTAAAATAAAAACATGATAACATGGGATTCGAACAAATGACAGTCTTTAAATTTCATAGTGCAAACCCAACACCTTACTAACTGTGCTAACTAGACTGTGCATAACAGACATGCAATTTATCAGAGATTTAAATGAATAAGCTACAGTGTCCAAGGTACTAAACATAATATATTCTCTGGGGTGTCATAAGCAAGTCATTAGAATACTTTCCTACTAAATTTATAAGACATAAGCATTCAATATTTTAGTAAACAAAGAGAAAAAAAAGCTATCTATTGGTTTTCACTAAAAAGTCAATTGGAAGACTTGACTATTGTGGTTAAAAGACAAAGGCATTCATATTATAGAGCCACAAACAACACTAGTAAAATAAAAACATGATAACATGGGATTCAAACCAATGACAGTCTTAATTTGATAGTGCAAACCCAACACCTTACTAACTGTGCTAACCAGACTGTGCATACCAGATGCGCAATTTATCAGAGATTAAAGTGAATAAGCTACAGTGTCCAAGGTATAAACATAATATATTCTATGGGGTGTCATAAGCAAGTCATTAGAATACTTTCCTACTAAATTTATAAGACATAAGCATTCAATATTTTAGTAAACAAAGAAAAAATAAAGCTATCTATTGGGTTTCACTAAAAAGTCCATTGGAAGACTTGACTATTGTTGTTAAAAGACATAGGCATTCATATTAAAGAGCAACAAATCACACTAGTAAAATAAAAACATGATAACATGGAATTCGAAACAATGACAGTCTTAATTTCATAGTGCAAACCCAACACCTTACTAACTGGGCTAACCAGACTGTGCATACCAGACACAGAATTTATCAGAGATTTAAGTGAATAAGCTACAGTGTCCAAGGTACTAAACATAATATATTCTATGGGGTGTCATAAGCAAGTCATTAGAATACTTTCCTACTAAATTTATAAGACATAAGCATTCAATATTTGAGTAAACAAAGAGAAAAAAAAGCTATCTATTGGTTTTCACTAAAAAGTCAATTGGAAGACTTGACTATTGTGGTTAAAAGACATAGGCATTCATATTATAGAGCCACAAACAACACTAGTAAAATAAAAACATGATAACATGGGATTCAAACCAATGACAGTCTTAATTTGATAGTGCAAACCCAACACCTTACTAACTGTGCTAACCAGACTGTGCATACCAGATGCGCAATTTATCAGAGATTTAAGTGAATAAGCTACAGTGTCCAAGGTACTAAACATAATATATTCTATGGGGTGTCATAAGCAAGTCATTAGAATACTTTCCTACTAAATTTATAAGACATAAGCATTCAATATTTGAGTAAACAAAGAGAAAAAAAAGCTATCTATTGGTTTTCACTAAAAAGTCAATTGGAAGACTTGACTATTGTGGTTAAAAGACAAAGGCATTCATATTATAGAGCCACAAACAACACTAGTAAAATAAAAACATGATAACATGGGATTCAAACCAATGACAGTCTTAATTTGATAGTGCAAATCCAACACCTTACTAACTGTGCTAACCAGACTGTGCATACCAGATGCGCAATTTATCAGAGATTTAAGTGAATAAGCTACAGTGTCCAAGGTACTAAACATAATATATTCTATGGGGTGTCATAAGCAAGTCATTAGAATACTTTCCTACTAAATTTATAAGACATAAGCATTCAATATTTGAGTAAACAAAGAGAAAAAAAAGCTATCTATTGGTTTTCACTAAAAAGTCAATTGGAAGACTTGACTATTGTTGTTAAAAGACATAGGCATTCATATTAAAGAGCAACAAATCAAACTAGTAAAATAAAAACATGATAACATGGGATTCGAACCAATGACAGTCTAACTTTCATAGTGCAAACCCAACAACTTACTAACTGTGCTAACTAGACTGTGCATAGCAGACATGCAATTTATCAGAGATTTAAGTGAATAAGCTACAGTGTCCAAGGTACTAAACATAATATATTCTATGGGGTGTCATAAGCAAGTCATTAGAATACTTTCCTACTAAATTTATAAGACATAAGCATTCAATATTTTAGTAAACAAAGAGAAAATAAAGCTATCTATTGGGTTTCACTAAAAAGTCCATTGGAAGACTTGACTATTGTTGTTAAAAGACATAGGCATTCATATTATAGAGCCACAAACCACACTAGTAAAATAAAAACATAATAGCATGGGATTTGAACCAATGACAGTCTTAGTTTGATAGTGCAAACCCAACACCTCACTAACTGTGCTAACCAGGTCTGCGCATACCAGACACACAATTTATTAGAGATTTAAGTGAATAAGCTACAGTGTCCAAGGTACTAAACATAATATATTCTATGGGATGTCATAAGCAAGTCATTAGAATACTTTCCTACTAAATTTATAAGACATAAGCATTCAAAATTTGAGTAAACAAAGAGAAAATAAAGCTATCTATTGGGTTTCACTAAAAAGTCCATTGGAAGACTTGACTATTGTTGTTAAAAGACATAGGTATTCATATTATAGAGCAACAAATCACACTAGTAAAATAAAAACATGATAACATAGGATTCGAACCAATGACAGTCTTAATTTCATAGTGCAAACCCAACACCTTACTAACTGGGCTAACCAGACTGTGCATACCAGACACAGAATTTATCAGAGATTTAAGTGAATAAGCTACAGTGTCCAAGGTACTAAACATAATATATTCTATGGGGTGTCATAAGCAAGTCATTAGAATACTTTCCTACTAAATTTACAAGACATAAGCATTCAATATTTGAGTAAACAAAGAGAAAAAAGCTATCTATTGGTTTTCACTAAAAAGTCAATTGGAAGACTAGACTATTGTGGTTAAAAGACATAGGCATTCATATTATAGAGCCACAAACAACACTAGTAAAATAAAAACATGATAATATGGGATTCAAACCAATGACAGTCTTAATTTGACAGTGCAAACCCAACACCTTACTAACTGTGCTAACCAGACTGTGCATACCAGATGCGCAATTTATCAGAGATTTAAGTGAATAAGCTACAGTGTCCAAGGTACTAAACATAATATATTCTATGGGGTGTCATAAGCAAGTCATTAGAATACTTTCCTGCTAAATTTATAAGACATAAGCATTCAATATTTTAGTAAACAAAGAAAAAATAAAGCTATCTATTGGGTTTCACTAAAAAGTCCATTGGAAGACTTGACTATTGTTGTTAAAAGACATAGGCATTCATATTATAGAGCCACAAACCACACTAGTAAAATAAAAACATGATAACATGGGATTCGAACCAATGACAGTCTTAATTTCATAGTGCAAACCCAACACCTTACTAACTGTGCTAACCAGACTGTGCATACCAGATGTGCAATTTATCAGAGATTTAAGTGAATAAGCTACAGTGTCCAAGGTACTAAACATAATATATTCTATGGGGTGTCATAAGCAAGTCATTAGAATACTTTCCTACTAAATTTATAAGACATAAGCATTCAATATTTGAGTAAACAAAGAGAAAAAAAAGCTATCTCTTGGTTTTCACTAAAAAGTCAATTGGAAGACTTGACTATTGTGGTTAAAAGACAAAGGCATTCATATTATAGAGCCACAAACAACACTAGTAAAATAAAAACATGATAACATGGGATTCAAACCAATGACAGTCTTAATTTGATAGTGCAAATCCAACACCTTACTAACTGAGCTAACCAGACTGTGCATACCAGATGCGCAATTTATCAGAGATTTAAGTGAATAAGCTACAGTGTCCAAGGTACTAAACATAATATATTCTATGGGGTGTCATAAGCAAGTCATTAGAATACTTTCCTACTAAATTTATAAGACATAAGCATTCAATATTTGAGTAAACAAAGAGAAAAAAAAGCTATCTATTGGTTTTCACTAAAAAGTCAATTGGAAGACTTGACTATTGTTGTTAAAAGACATAGGCATTCATATTAAAGAGCAACAAATCAAACTAGTAAAATAAAAACATGATAACATGGGATTCGAACCAATGACAGTCTAACTTTCATAGTGCAAACCCAACACCTTACTAACTGTGCTAATTAGACTGTGCAGAGCAGACATGCAATTTATCAGAGATTTAAGTGAATAAGCTACAGTGTCCAAGGTACTAAACATAATATATTCTATGGGGTGTCATAAGCAAGTCATTAGAATACTTTCCTACTAAATTTATAAGACATAAGCATTCAATATTTTAGTAAACAAAGAGAAAATAAAGCTATCTATTGGGTTTCACTAAAAAGTCCATTGGAAGACTTGACTATTGTTGTTAAAAGACATAGGCATTCATATTATAGAGCCACAAACCACACTAGTAAAATAAAAACATGATAACATGGGATTCGAACCAATGACAGTCTAACTTTCATAGTGCAAACCCAACAACTTACTAACTGTGCTAACTAGACTGTGCATAGCAGACATGGAATTTATCAGAGATTTAAGTGAATAAGCTACAGTGTCCAAGGTACTAAACATAATATATTCTATGGGGTGTCATAAGCAAGTCATTAGAATACTTTCCTACTAAATTTATAAGACATAAGCATTCAATATTTTAGTAAACAAAGAGAAAATAAAGCTATCTATTGGGTTTCACTAAAAAGTCCATTGGAAGACTTGACTATTGTTGTTAAAAGACATAGGCATTCATATTATAGAGCCACAAACCACACTAGTAAAATAAAAACATAATAGCATGGGATTTGAACCAATGACAGTCTTAGTTTGATAGTGCAAACCCAACACCTCACTAACTGTGCTAACCAGGTCTGCGCATACCAGACACACAATTTATTAGAGATTTAAGTGAATAAGCTACAGTGTCCAAGGTACTAAACATAATATATTCTATGGGATGTCATAAGCAAGTCATTAGAATACTTTCCTACTAAATTTATAAGACATAAGCATTCAAAATTTGAGTAAACAAAGAGAAAATAAAGCTATCTATTGGGTTTCACTAAAAAGTCCATTGGAAGACTTGACTATTGTTGTTAAAAGACATAGGTATTCATATTATAGAGCAACAAATCACACTAGTAAAATAAAAACATGATAACATAGGATTCGAACCAATGACAGTCTTAATTTCATAGTGCAAACCCAACACCTTACTAACTGGGCTAACCAGACTGTGCATACCAGACACAGAATTTATCAGAGATTTAAGTGAATAAGCTACAGTGTCCAAGGTACTAAACATAATATATTCTATGGGGTGTCATAAGCAAGTCATTAGAATACTTTCCTACTAAATTTACAAGACATAAGCATTCAATATTTGAGTAAACAAAGAGAAAAAAGCTATCTATTGGTTTTCACTAAAAAGTCAATTGGAAGACTAGACTATTGTGGTTAAAAGACATAGGCATTCATATTATAGAGCCACAAACAACACTAGTAAAATAAAAACATGATAATATGGGATTCAAACCAATGACAGTCTTAATTTGACAGTGCAAACCCAACACCTTACTAACTGTGCTAACCAGACTGTGCATACCAGATGCGCAATTTATCAGAGATTTAAGTGAATAAGCTACAGTGTCCAAGGTACTAAACATAATATATTCTATGGGGTGTCATAAGCAAGTCATTAGAATACTTTCCTGCTAAATTTATAAGACATAAGCATTCAATATTTTAGTAAACAAAGAAAAAATAAAGCTATCTATTGGGTTTCACTAAAAAGTCCATTGGAAGACTTGACTATTGTTGTTAAAAGACATAGGCATTCATATTATAGAGCCACAAACCACACTAGTAAAATAAAAACATGATAACATGGGATTCGAACCAATGACAGTCTTAATTTCATAGTGCAAACCCAACACCTTACTAACTGTGCTAACCAGACTGTGCATACCAGATGTGCAATTTATCAGAGATTTAAGTGAATAAGCTACAGTGTCCAAGGTACTAAACATAATATATTCTATGGGGTGTCATAAGCAAGTCATTAGAATACTTTCCTACTAAATTTATAAGACATAAGCATTCAATATTTGAGTAAACAAAGAGAAAAAAAAGCTATCTCTTGGTTTTCACTAAAAAGTCAATTGGAAGACTTGACTATTGTGGTTAAAAGACAAAGGCATTCATATTATAGAGCCACAAACAACACTAGTAAAATAAAAACATGATAACATGGGATTCAAACCAATGACAGTCTTAATTTGATAGTGCAAATCCAACACCTTACTAACTGTGCTAACCAGACTGTGCATACCAGATGCGCAATTTATCAGAGATTTAAGTGAATAAGCTACAGTGTCCAAGGTACTAAACATAATATATTCTATGGGGTGTCATAAGCAAGTCATTAGAATACTTTCCTACTAAATTTATAAGACATAAGCATTCAATATTTGAGTAAACAAAGAGAAAAAAAAGCTATCTATTGGTTTTCACTAAAAAGTCAATTGGAAGACTTGACTATTGTTGTTAAAAGACATAGGCATTCATATTAAAGAGCAACAAATCAAACTAGTAAAATAAAAACATGATAACATGGGATTCGAACCAATGACAGTCTAACTTTCATAGTGCAAACCCAACACCTTACTAACTGTGCTAACTAGACTGTGCAGAGCAGACATGCAATTTATCAGAGATTTAAGTGAATAAGCTACAGTGTCCAAGGTACTAAACATAATATATTCTATGGGGTGTCATAAGCAAGTCATTAGAATACTTTCCTACTAAATTTATAAGACATAAGCATTCAATATTTTAGTAAACAAAGAGAAAATAAAGCTATCTATTGGGTTTCACTAAAAAGTCCATTGGAAGACTTGACTATTGTTGTTAAAAGACATAGGCATTCATATTATAGAGCCACAAACCACACTAGTAAAATAAAAACATAATAGCATGTGATTTGAACCAATGACAGTCTTAGTTTGATAGTGCAAACCAAACACCTTACTAACTGTGCTAACCAGGTCTGCGCATACCAGACACACAATTTATTAGAGATTTAAGTGAATAAGCTACAGTGTCCAAGGTACTAAACATAATATATTCTATGGGATGTCATAAGCAAGTCATTAGAATACTTTCCTACTAAATTTATAAGACATAAGCATTCAAAATTTGAGTAAACAAAGAGAAAATAAAGCTATCTATTGGGTTTCACTAAAAAGTCCATTGGAAGACTTGACTATTGTTGTTAAAAGACATAGGTATTCATATTATAGAGCCACAAACCACACTAGTAAAATAAAAACATGATAACATGGGATTCGAACCAATGACAGTCTTAATTTCATAGTGCAAACCCAACACTTTACTAACTGTGCTAACCAGACTGTGCATACCAGACGTGCAATTTATCAGAGATTTAAGTGAATAAGCTACAGTGTCCAAGGTACTAAACATAATATATTCTATGGGGTGTCATAAGCAAGTCATTAGAATACTTTCCTACTAAATTTATAAGACATAAGCATTCAATATTTTAGTAAACAAAGAGAAAATAAAGGAATCTATTGGGTTTCACTAAAAAGTCAATTGGAAGACTTGACTATTGTTGTTAAAAGACATAGGCATTCATATTATAGAGCCACAAACCACACTAGTAAAATAAAAACATGATAACATGGGATTTGAACCAATGACAGTCTTAGTTTGATAGTGCAAACCCAACACCTTACTAACTGTGCTAACCAGTCTGTGCATACCAGACACAATTTATCAGAGATTTAAGTGAATAAACTACAGTGTCCAAGGTACTAAACATAATATATTCTATGGGGTGTCATAAGCAAGTCATTAGAATACTTTCCTACTAAATTTATAAGATATAAGCATTCAATATTTGAGTAAACAAAGAGAAAAAAAAGCTATCTATTGGGTTTCACTAAAAAGTCCATTGGAAGACTTGACTATTGTTGTTAAAAGACATAGGCATTCATATTATAGAGCCACAAACCACACTAGTAAAATAAAAACGTGATATCATGTAATTCGAACAAATGACAGTCTTAATTTGATAGTGCAAACCCAACACCTTACTAACTGTGCTAACCAGACTGTGCATACCAGGCACTCAATTTATCAGAGATTTAAGTGAATAAGCTACAGTGTCCAAGGTACTAAACATAATATATTCTAAGGGGTGTCATAAGCAAGTCATTAGAATACTTTCCTACTAAATTTATAAGACAAAAGCATTCAAAATTTGAGTAAACAAAGAGAAAAAAAAGCTATCTATTGGTTTTCACTAAAAAGTCCATTGGAAGACTTGACTATTATTGTTAAAAGACATAGGTATTCATATTATAGAGACACAAATCACACTAGTAAAATAAAAACATGATAACA